>NC_056727.1:1128479245-1128526745 GCF_019279795.1 Protopterus annectens | reverse complement strand
ACCAGGATGCCAGGACAGTTCATACACTACCCATCTGTGTGGGACATTGCAGACACTACACCCCTGTACCACTCGGCACACCATTGTCAGGTGGCGTGATGCCAAGGATTACCCTCACCCAGCCTTGTACAGCCATCTTACACAGCCAACCACTACACACCCATGAAGCAATGCACACATGCATGTCAGTACTGGCACCTTGTGTCTGCATGTGGGGTATGCTGTTCCCAACCACAGTCACACCCAGTATAACTCCCATTGGCATACCGACTGATGTCAGACACATTCACATGCCCTAGCCCATAGCCTCCGGATATCCCCTGTGGTGCATGTAGTACCTGTGCATTACTGCAGTGTAGCAAACTAAGTAATTAGGAAGTGTATTTGTGGGCCTGGCAAAGTGTGGCAATGTGTCTAAGTCCCTTAGAGAGTGTGGTTGTGTTGACAATGACATCTGTTCACGTGGACAGCCATTTGTGCTACACCTAAAGTATGTCTACTATATCTCTGTTGCAGATGTCGCTCACTGGCACACATGTATGTTCTTATAGTACACCAACATGTTAGCTTTGTGGTACATGGAGTAACTGCATGCACTTGTAATAATAATAACTAGTCAGTCAGGGGTTTGAACCACTGTACTGGTAGATGTGTGACAGATGATGCTTAGATTTTAGTCTCCAAGCCCTTCTCTGATGTACTTTGCCTCTTTCTCTCCCTCCCACACACTCTCTGGTGGATGTGGAGTTTTACACCTGCTCAGCAGAAGCTTGTGTTTTGTAAGTGATGGTCATGATCAGGTGATGGCCTCTGCACCTATTCCAGTCCTCCTCTAGCTGATTGCATGTGGAACAGCTGTGGTAATGTTCCCAGAGCCAATTGCATGGAAACACAGTACAATATCTAGGAACATTATGTTGGTGTTTGCCCATGCCAGTCGCTGTGAGTGGAACATGGATCTGAAGTTTGGTAAACAGCATCACAGAAGATATCTGTATATTTCTCAAACAACATACACACTGGAAAATAGCCTAAAGACAGGAGTGTGATGTGCCAGACATGACTACAGCATGTAAGAGAAGCTATGATTCATTGAGACTACTGCCAGTTTAACAAGTTGCGTGTGGTAATGGCTATTCTGCAGGTTTTAAAACTGACAAGACAGTGCTCTGTTTGTAAGGGAACCCCCATCTGTAGGGCCATCTGTGGACTGGTCAGTGTGTGGAACCATTTGTTTCCTGTTTTATTCACTGAACACACATCTGTGAACTGCAAAAGCATAGTGTGAGGATTGCAGTCAGTACATGGTGATAGTGATGAGAGTAACTGTCATCGCATCCCTGATTGGACATATGTCACATGAAACAGTGGTATGACAGTCACTGTCTGGGGTTCTCGGTGACATGCCAATAATGGGCCACTGTTCATAGCTGCAGTCACAAGTCTTCTACACTTTGTAAAGATGTCATGCAGTATATATGCATGTGTTGTGCTCCCTCTGCAAATGTATACCATCTGTTGTGCTGGGTTGATGGTCATATCTATGCATGCTGTTATAAATAATCCTGAATGCTGTTGACTATTACTAAGCCATATCTATGTTAAAGCTGAAACACTATAGGCTGTATGGGTTTGGAGGTACCGGCAGAACCTCCTGTCCCACTTCAGCTGGCCATGGCACCGGGAACCAGCACATCTGGGGCCCAGCCTTGGACCTCCACCTCTGTTGGCTCTGCAACACTTTCTTGTGGAACCGTCACTGAGGATGGGGCTTGTCCCTCCTAGGAGCAGGTCCAGACAGGAACTTGTCCACTGTTGTACAGTCCTGGATGTGGTGCGTAGGGGCTCAATAAGGGGTTTTGAGGCCAGATAAGCCAGCTCAAGGGCAGAGTGTCACATTTAGAGGGTGAACCTGCCCCTCCTAGACAGCCCCCAGCACAACCACCTTTGTGGCTGTTTTGATGCAGTGGTGGCTGCCCATGTCTAGGGACCACCGTCCCACTGTTTCCATCTGGGGGCTCATGGGCATGTGACTGTCGAACACCCCTCCCCATCCAAGGTGTATCCGCCCATGTGTCATCTACTGACCCTGTATGCTGTTTTGTCTGTCATCCTACCCAATCTATCCTCCACGAGCATACCTACTCTCCTTCCCCCACATCCCACTCTCACCCTACACAAACAAAAGGCCAATTAGTTCCTAGAACAACATTTGTCCCATACATAGCTGTCCATTTCACACATTTGTCCACTAGACACATATAACCTTTTTAATATACATCACAGCATACTCCAGTTGTCCCCACCCCTGTCTCTCAGGCACACAATCCTGGTATGCACATGACTCCTAAGGGTTCCAGGTACATGTGATGCAGATGACCCATTGTACACACAACACTACTGGCCCCTCTATGGTTACGCCATTTTCCTTTTTCAGGATGATAATGTCACACAGAGCACCTTGCAAGAGTACTGTTCTCACATAATGATTGGACAGGAACTGTTGTGTTAATGTAAATAAAATGCACAGAGTGATGTATTTGGCCAATGTACAAATGTTTGCATGTATTAATGACACATGTCTGTCTGAGGGAGTCTTGATATTACATAGGACACCACTACATAATACAGGCATTGCTGGTGTTTCCCTTTTCATTCCTTTGTAATGCTTTGTTGTCACATGGGATGTTCTTGATATATCTATATATATGTATGTATCTATATCTGGACATAAACACACACACATACATCTACATGATGGAATACATTTCCTATACTGTTGAATGACTGTCCTGGATTATATGTTTTTGATAACATCCAATGTCTATATATCTGCCATGGCTTAGTAGTAAATCACATTAGTTGTTTGTGCAGGGTCCTGGTTTTGAGCCTTGCAGAGGCTGTTTATTTTGTTCCTGGGCAGAACAAGGCCGTTGGATACGGAGTGATTAAGGCACATTAAAGCAGTTCTGAGCGGGTGTGCATGGGTTTGCATGGAGCTAAGCAATGCTAACCTCCAGTTACAGTTTCTTACACTCAGTTAGCCTCTACATTGCTTCACCAGTGTAATACTTGCATACCTGCGGCCAAACAGGCTTACACCCGCTTGCTCCCGCACCTGCAAATGCACTGCATTCAGTGTTTGCATCTGACATTCACACCCCTGGGTGGGAGTGAGGACTACGATATTACCTTGTGATGTCTATTACATCGGATTACATGCCTACAGTATGGGAATGGCTGCTCATTAGGCAAAAGCATGCCGTTCGACTGTACAGAATCCACGGCCTGTCCAGAGTTTGATTCATATTATTAGTGTGTTCCTCTTACAATCTGCACCTGTCTGGCTAATACATGAGAACTGACACTCTTCAGTACAAACAAGTAATTGGGTTTTGGAAGCCACGTCCTTTAGCAGAGTCATGCTACTGCATACCTAATATTCTATCATCTTTCTAAGGTTGTAAGTGGAATATGTGCTTTCTGTCCCTATCAGACCTCTCAAACGATTGGGGACAAATATCAGCTGAATCAGGGACACGTCATAACAACATCAGGGACACATTTAAATTATTAGTGCTATTAACCTGACACATTGACAGACTCAGAGCATATGAATTCATACACATTTTCTGAGGTAAATGATGTTTATAACTCTTAATTGTTTTCATTATTCATAACGTGTAATTCACCACCTTTCCTCCAAAAGTCACTAGTTTTAGGAGGGATTAAGTGGGACAGAGTTAGAATTTGAGTCAAAATCAGGGATGTCCCTGGAAATCGGGGACAGTTCAGAGGTATGGTCCCTATTTGTTCCCCCAATGGTTTATGTCCTGTCCAGTGGATTTGCCCTTAGAGGTTGAGCGGTATTGGCATCAGCTATGCCCATTTCAGAATATTACTTACATCCCCGGGGTGGTTCTAATAGGACTGCACCAGCCAACACCTGCAAGCCTAGGCCCATAATTGCATACCCATAGTTCCCCCACCTGCCCCACCTCTACAGCACTCATCCTTACTGTGGCTGCAGGTGGGGTATAAGCACACCACTAAACACTGCCCACTCTCCACATGTCAGGACCCATGTTGTACATTATGTTGATCCATGGGTTATCAGGCTTGCACAATCTACTGGTCTGTGTACATCTACAGCCTGGTTTGATGAATCATTACTAAGACTGACTCCGATGATCAGTAATTTTTGGGGTGTCCCACAAGGGACATTGATGTCTTTGTTTCAAGATTAGACCTGGCAGGTCTCTCTCACTGGTAGTATCCTGCTGGTGGTCTGGGAAGCAGTGGTATGTTTACTTTTATTGTGTGTCTGTATGTCTCACTGGCCTAGCTGGGGGGTAGTGATGCTACGTGTTACACGTTTATTTATTGGACCCCTCACCCCCATATGCACAGCCTGTGAACATATGTAATTCGTAACTGCTGTATCATATCCTAGCTATATACATGTGTATATTTACAGTCACACACACACACACACACATATATATATATATATATATATATATATATATATATATATATATATATATATATATATATATATATATCTAACAACATATGGGTCTATGGGTGTCTGCATATGTATATATCTATATGTGGGTATGTATATGTATTCTGTCTATGTATGTATACATTTGTACTACGGAGAGGGAGAGGTTTATCTCTATGTCACTACGGGTAGATATACACACACATACTTCTACATATATACATCTACATCTGGTTATTCCGTTCCTTGCCATATAGATTACACTTTTCTGCAATGGGACTCGTAGTGGGTGTGTCTGCTTGTTGGGCGACACCTCTGCCCATTGAACACATTTGCTTACATCCCTGGGGCTTTCCACATAGTCCCACATCAGCCAACACCTGCATACCTAGATCCATAACTAGCTACTCATAGTTCCACCACCTGCACCTCCTCTACAGCACCCATCCTTACTCTGGGTCCTGGTCGGTTCTGAACACACCACTACATGCTGCCCACTCTCCACTTCACAGTACCCATGTCATACAATTGTCTCAACCCATGGGTCATCAGGCTTTCTCATCCTTGTATTCTGGGTATGTATACACCCCAACCAGAATATTCGGTGTATCACCTTCTTCTGGTCCTGTCAATTTTTGGGGTGTCCTGCATGGGACGCTCCTGTCTGTGTTCCAAGATTAGATTTCACGGGTGGACTGTGTACCCCCCAGTTGTATCCTGCCTGTGATCTGGGGAGCAGTGGACTATTTACATTGTTTGCAGGTATGTGTGTATGTTTCTCGTGTCCGGCTGGGGAGGGGTGGAAGGTCATGCTACGTGTTTCATATTTCTTGCTTGGGCCCCTCACTTCCATTGGCATAGCCTGTGAACATATACCATTTTTGTGTGCTGTTTCCTATCATAGCTGTATATCTGTGTATATCTATTCACACACACACACACACACACACACACACACACACACACATATATATATATATATATATATGTATAGTTATAAATATATATATATATATATATATATATATATATGTATGCATATATATTTTTATATTTTTATTTTATTTTATTTTACATTTGTTAACCGGGAGAGTCCGATTGGATACATGTCCATTTTCAGCGGAGGCCCGGGGAGAAAAGCTCCAGGTACATAACAGACATATGAACATTGTTAATGCAAAAAAGGAAGATAGTTGAGTTCTAAATACAATATAAAGATACATCACATCTTGGGAAAAAAATAACAGCAGCATATAAAAAAAAAAAAACATAGGTCAGTTACAAAGGCGAGGCGCCCTGTTAAAAAGTCGTTAAGGATAGTGAGGTAAGAGAAGGGTAAATGATACTGGTTAATCAGGTTTGGAACAGGGATATTGCCAGAGAGTATTGAGATGGGGTTTAAGCTTTTTTTTGAATTGTAGGAGTGAAGGTTCTGAGGTGAGCATGGTCGGTAGGGAGTTCCAAATTTTACCTACAAAGTTTATATATATTTTATATATATATATACATACATATATATATATATATATATATTTTATTTATATATATATATATATATATATATATATATGTGTGTGTGTGTGTGTGTCTGTAAAGCTATGCATACCCAACGCAAACACACTGGGCCGGATTCACGATGGCTTCCATGGAGTCTAAGAGTAGAGTAAGACTCCATGCAGCCATCATGTCCGACGAGCAATCCAGGAACAGCCTGTAGGGGCGTGTAAGAGAGCTCCTAAAATGGCTCTTACACGGACAGAGCTGGGATATGCAAATCACCTCAATTGCAGGAGAAAGGCATGCAAATGAGGTAGATTTGTGATTCAGGAAACCCGAACCTGTCTGAGTAAGAGCAGTGTTATTTGCAGAAATGTACTCAGTTGACAACTGAGTACCATTCTGCAAATAGCAAAACGGAGCCGTGACAGCTACAAATAAAGGTTGCATCCAGTGCAGGAAGCATGCCAATGGCCAAATATATGGCCATTGGAAATGTTTCCTGATGCAAAATTAAAATAAAAAATCTATTTTTTATTTTTACGCCGATTTCCAATGTTTAACTGTAGCGCAGCGCTGAGCAAATGGGCTGCACTCTAAAAAACAGAATACTAAAAATTATAACCCACAAATGTGGATTTTATTGAAATTGTTAATATACAATTCAAGGGAATGGCAGGCTGAAGACAACATGGCCACTGAGTAGAGGTTGCTAAGGGGGGAAGCTCAGTCTAAGACATGTAGCCAAGCATTAGTAAGTAATCCTATGTAAATGAGTGTTAGGATAGTGAATCACTAGTTTACATAGCAAATTAGCACAGTCAGTGGAGTGTAGGAGTAGGATATGGGGAGTAACAGAGTAGAAGATAGGTGACATCACGAGGGGGTATGTTCGAAAGAAGTGAAGCTCATTGGAGCAGAGTGGCATGTGTCCGCTGTCAGTTAGACATCATGGAAAGGGGAGTGTCAACAGGTAGGCCAGGGAAAGCCAAGAAATGGAAGGTGTATACCATGGATAACACCAAAGTTTCTTGCTGAGCGTGCATGCATGCATGTAAGCACGAGTAAGACAGAGTGCGCGCGTGTAAGCATGAGTGCGCGCATTTAAGCCAGAGTAAGCATGTATAAGGATGTGTAAAGAGTTGTAAGCGCATTTGCACTGGTGTGTGCACGTTTTAACCCGAATAAGCAACTTTTAGTCCGTGTAAGCATGTGTGCGCACGTGTTACCTGCTGTGAGCATGTTTGCGCTTGTGTGCGCAGTGTTCCCCCCTAAGGAAACAGAAAGGAAAAAGAAAGCACAACAAATAGTAGGAAGCGACCAGGGAGTACTAGCAGAGATAGCAGGTGAAAACAATCAGAATCAGCCAATTACACAGGCAGTACACTAACCCAGCCCAGGCTAGCACTTAAAACTCTGCCAACAACAGTCCATTATGTTTCTCACAACAGACACTGCAGTAAGCTAATAGAAGTGAAAACTGAAAAAGCTTTACTGAGACAAAGAAATGTTAGGGGCTGCCATTGCTGTTATAAGGCGACATATGCAACATGCTGAGGGTGGTGACAATGGAAATGCTGCTGGACAACCCACAGTGAGGAGACTGAGAAGAGTGTACAGGCCCAGGGTAACCTACCAGGGGCTACATGAGCTGGAGATAGTGGAGCACTATAGAGTGGACAGAGACCTCCTGCAGCAAATTGTTGAGCTGTGTAAGCCACGCCTCACACACAGAACCAACAGAGGGGAACCCATCCCAGTAGAAACCAAGATATGTGTTGGCCTAACAATATTAGCAACAGGTACCTTCCAGAGACCAGCTGGTGATATGATGGGGATATCACAGGCATCAGCATCCAGGGCACTACAACAGTTCTTGGATGCCATGTCAGCACATGTAGGTGATCATGTATATTTCCCCAATTCCTGTGAGGTATTGGCCAGCAATATGTGTCTCTTCCAGCAAATAGCGGAATACCCCGAGGTAGTGGGTGCAATAGACTGCACGCACATACACATCAAAGCACCAGCCGGCGAGCGGGGTAGGGTCTACTTCAACCGCAAGGGTTTCCCCTCCATCAACTGCCAGGTCATGTGTAATGCCCAGGGCATAATACTGAATGTGTGTGCAGGCTGCCCTGGAAGCTACCATGATTCCCATATCTGTCATCTGATGCAGCTGTACCAGACATTTGCCAATGTGGACATCCCACATGGTCACCTAGTGGGGGATGCTGGCTATGCACTGGAGCCGTGGCTGATGACACCCATCAGAAACACACACACACCTGAACAGGAACGCCATAATGAGGCACACGCACAAACACGTAATGTAATAGAGCGTGTGTTTGGGCTGCTCAAGTCATGGTTCCGGTGCATGGACACATCTGGTGGAGCCTTGCAGTACTCACCAACTACATGTACCCAAATTGTCATGGTATGTGCTATGCTACATAATATGATCCTGCGAAAACAGCTGCAGCAGGACCAGCATAGGCCTGGGCCAAACAGCCCCCCACCATTGCCAAGGCCATCACAGGCAGAGCGTGACTCAGAGGAGGAACAACCTGAGCCTGCCCCAGTAGGCAGAAGGAGGCGTGCCCAGTATGCTTTGGCCTTGGTAAAGAGGCAACGCATAGCACATACACTGGCTCAGTAGGAACTCTGGAAATGATACCCCTCTCCCACTCGCACATAAAGTAAAAGGGATGCCTAAGTTGACACTACCTGCTTCCAAACATGTGCAGGGAGTGTAGTATGTGCATCCGACATAGGCAGCCCTGCAGCACCACCTAAGGCATGAATGCCATGTGTTAAGCAATATAAAGCAGTGCTAAACAGCAATTACCACCATGTAGTATATGCAAACAAAATCGCACACACCAACTAGCACAACTGTGGTCAATGTTCAGTAATATTGGGCAATGTCCAGCAATTTTGGTGAATAATGAGCAATGTCGAACAAGCCTGGTCTAAGTAGGGCATAGCTGAACAAAAGCCAACATGCTCATATTTGCTTAACAGGCCCTTAAGCAGTCTGGTCTGCTCAGTATGAAAATATAAAGTAGTGATGGGCCTCAAACCCAGGATACTGTGCACTATAGCCAAAGTACTGAACCACTAAACCATAACAGTATTGCAGTGGTCCACCTGTATGATAGAATGTTGATAAGTCTATGCAAAGTATTCCATGGAAACACTGCAGGCACAGCATAATCCTTGTTGAGTTATGACACAAAGGTGAGTCCTGCAGTGAGAGCAGAACCTGACTTCCAACACACACAGTATGAATGTTAATATTGGTCATGTTCGCACACATCAGCAAATGTAGTGGACCTCAGATAGCAACATACTGAAGGTTCACACTGGGCATGCTAACACAGGCAACAAAACATGTAATGTCAGAACTGGGCATGCTCACACACTTAGGCTATGTCTGAGTACAGCAGTGGGCCACGCATATCTGGCAGTTGCATGTGTTAACCCAGGAACCTGTCACTATACAGCAATCCACCCTGTGCACACAGTTATATGACAACAGACACATCTATAATATAGTGGAACCCATACATAATAATCAAATATGTTCTGCAGATACTGAAGTTCTTCATGGAAACTGGTAAAGCAAAGATGATAAAGACCTGCAAACAGTATCAGCAATAAACATTGTGCATCATGAACATAAGCATAGGTTCAGAGGTCGATAGTAGGCTATCTGCCCTAGGGCATGTACAAACCTAGCCAGAGTGTGTTTGACATTCGCAACCCTGTCACATTACTACACTGTGTGTGTCAATAGTAGGTCAAACATGATAGCCCATGTACATTTATGCTAGTGTGCCTCTGTCTAGCAGGGACACAGAGGATATCCCAGGGGTAAATATACAATCACCCATACAGTCATCAAGATGTCTCCAGAAGGTGGTCAGTGGGTGGTTCTGCCTATGTGAAACTGGGATTACATTCTGTAGTGAGTGGAGCCTCTGGGATAAGAATCTGATCCTCCACAGTGTCCTATTAACATCTGTGCTGAGGTATACATCCCTGCAGTGTGTAGCTCCAAGAGAGTTGGATATCCTGAGGTGGGGCATGCACAGTAATACTGGTTTGGGTATATCTGTAAACAACAGGCACACATCATATATGAGTAGGTGGTAAGCGACTGAGTAGAGCTGGAGTTACTGCATCTGAACTATACAGGGCATCTGTGTGAGTCCCTAGATCTGCTTGGTGAGGACCGTCCGTGGCCAGTACAGTTGCTGCAGGTGTCAGGTAAGGTACACCCCAAATGTGGCATTGTAACAAATCATGGATGTGATGAGTATAGGGGCACAATGACCTCACTCGATCTAGATATGAAACCATATGGGATAAGGTGGCACACATAGCAGGTGTATCCAACCACATTGGCAATGTGAATGTTAAAAGCGACAGTACAAACAAGTGATGTCCCCAAACCCCTAAAAATTCCTACTGTATGTAATGGAGTACTACCTATGTGGTAATGTGTGGGCATGTTGTTACTCCCAAAGGGGATGACTATGCAACTAATGGCATTTAGCTGTAGGCCATGGCTCAGGCACCAGTCATCCATCTTTGTGAGACCCTGATTGAGTATGCATGTGGCAGCTGGAGAGTTGATAATGGCACCCAGTTTGCAGTCAAGTGCAAACATGATCAGCCATATTCCCCCTGTGATAACCTGTACGTAAGACAAATATATACTGAACAAGAGAGATCCCAGGACCTAGCTGTGTATGATGCCATGTGTAACTGGTGTATAGTCAGACATGGCACCTGCAATCCTCACCATGTGGGTGCTATCACTGATCTAGGTATCAATCCATTGTGTGAGATATGTGTCCAAATTGATGCTGGTGAGCCTATGCATAATTGCCCAGTGGGGTATTGTGTTGAATGGTTTTGCAAGGTTCAGGTAGGTTGTGTGGATAGCCGTCCCTATGTCGATGGACCTGTTAGCCATTTAAAGAATACCTACAGGTTCAAGAGGCAAGATCTGGCCACAACAATGCTGAAATGAGTAGGACACAGTGTCTGTAGGTTCCTGATGTCTATGTGTAGGAGTCCTATGACAATATGCTCCATAGCTTTGCAGAACAGGCCACATAGGCTTATATGGCAATATTGTCTGTGGTCCGTTGTGGCACCAAGTCTGTGGAGCAGGACCACTGTCGTAGTATGCCATTCCTTGGGTACATATCCTGTGGTAACTCCGATATTGAACAGTGATGTAATGTGAGGGTTGTGTTTGTCATGATGCTCGTGTATGATGCAGGCTGGGACACCATCTGGTCACATTGATACTGTGATGTATGCTGTGGAGAGGGCAGCACTCGCCTGTTACTGTGTGATGTCAGGGAGGTTATACTCTGTTGGGATGGATAGTTGCTCCTTAGGGGGGATGGGTGGGAGACATCTGCACTGAACCTGTTTGCCAGGATGTAGGCAATGCCAGTGGGTTCAGGGTAGGCTTAGGCAGTATGCAGTAACTCACAGCATATCAGTGAGTGTCCACCCAGGTTCCTGACATAACTGAAGAAGGCCGTGTGATGGTCCTACGTGTCAGGTGCAATTGTCTGGTAGAAGCGGCCCTTAGAAAAGTCCATGAGTGATTGTAGCTGTCTGCTAGTACAGATCACAGATGCCTTCCCTGCCTGGGATTATGCTCTATCATGTAGTAGCATCCTCTTGATGTTGTACAGCTTATTAATGGCTGGGGTCTACCAGACAGGTCCCCTGCCATTGTAGTAGCGGGTCTTGTTGTTATTTGGGAGAGCACAATCCATGCAGTCCACTAGGTGTCCATAGAATGTGTATGTAAAGGATCTGCAGTAGTGTGAGCCGTATATGCCACTGTCTCAGGATCTCTGAAGGATACCAACTTGCTTCGGTGAAGTGAGATGTTGGCTTATGACAAGTTCACCAAGATTTCCCAGGATGGGTGTGTGGAGGGTATATGTATGTCCTGTGAGATACATGTATGTTCTGACCTTACCAATGAGGAGTATATCACTGGTGTGAAACATAGAGTCCCCATGTTGGTGATGAGCAGGTCCCATTTGTATTCCCCCTTGTGGCTGTGCTGGCTGGTTGTGCCAAAGCATATGAGTCCACAAATTGTAGTGACTGTTGGGTGAGGTTGTCGGGGTTTGAGTAGTATCCCCAGACAATATGTGTGTATATGAAGTCACACAATATAATGGTGTCTGTGGAGACCTGCATATTCTCCATAGTTCCCACAAAAGCCGAGTGTAGTTCCTGAGTTTGGGAGTGTGTTCTGTAGCAGGCAACAAACTGAAAGGCAGTATTGCAAAATGGTAGTTGTCTATGTATGGTCTGTGATGCTTTGTTCAGTGCTACTAACCTGGATGTGTGTGTATCTATGATGTATAAGGATACTCCCCCTAGTTGTGTTGTCTGTTCCAAGTCTTGTTGTCAGAGAGCATGGTATGGAACATAACCTGGTAGTGCTGGTGTGGATAAGCGAGCCTGAACCAGGTGTCTGTCAGTGCACAGATATTGCTCTCCTCCATACTGAGGAGAGTCCTGAGTGGCCACAATATGAGGTTAAAGCAACTGTTGTTGAGCAGCATTAGCCTTAGTTTCATTTAACCTGTAATGTCTATGGAGGTGGGTTTGTCTTCTGAGCCCTGCGTAAAAAAGGCACTCTGGTGGTAGCAAGAGCCTTAGCCAGCATACCAAAGTCCAAGGGTGACAGGTGCAAGCTGTCCATAGTGAAGCTACGTGGCATATTGAGCATGTCACCATATGCTGACAGACACTGTATCCCCTATGAATGAAACAAATTTGTTAGCCAACTGTTAAATGTGATATGTGTGTCCATATACTGTGACATCATAATTGGTGGGTGTAAGATACTAGACAAGGTCAGGGTCATACTGGCCTGGGCTACATGATCAGAGTGTACCTCCATGTATCATGTCATGTGGTCCAGGAAGTAATGTCTGAGGTGACACACACCAGCATGGACAATGATGGTGCCAGTCTTGTACTTGCTTTGGAGTGACCTGACTGCCTGTGTTATGTGGCAGGTCCTGGCACCCAACAGACAGCTCAAAGTGACTATTCCCTTGTCAGGGCTAGTGAGTGGTACGTCAGTGTGTCTGAACATAAGTGTCGCCTATTACAAGTGTATTAGGTGTGTTGCTTAGCCCAAAGGGCAGTGACTGTGTGGCACACAGACATTGTGAACTTAGTGATGTGTGGGTATTGTAGTGGGGTAGCAGGTGTGTGTGTGTGTCTGCTTTGGAGGCCTCTGCTGCTTAGGTAGAGTACATTTACAGCATCCGAGTATGTCAATGTGTGCTAATGTGGTTCGAGTGCTGTTGCTAAAGGATATGTGAGACTGATATGTGGTGTGTGTGGTTACCTTCACCACCTCATTCACTGTGCCAGTCATGGGTCGAGAGACTTCAGCTCCCTGTATGTCTATATAGGTGCATCTCACACATATATCTGAGTTTGTCGGGAGGAGGAGAGGGTTGCCTGTGTACATGAGGCAGATATGACTTTGTGTCAATATCACAATATCCACCAGCTGGACTGAAGATTACACACAAAACCGACCCCTGGACATGCCAGGATATTATTATGACATACTCTGTAGCCTGATCACAAAGGATCAGTAGGGTGTTAAGCATGTAAAAGAGTTTAACAGGGATTAGTGCTCATGTTCCTTAGTGTGTTGTAAAGAGGAGCTGAGAAGGAGTCCAGACTGAATCATGGCACCTCCTTCAGCTATGTCATCAATATCAATGTACACACATATATGTCCTGAGTCAGGGCCAACTGTACCTGAGTGTCAATGCCGACATCATGACAGACAGGCCCATATGTACATACCCATACCCCACTGACAATAGTCCACATAATCATACCAGGAGATATCACATGTTGAATGGATGAGCAGCTACCCCCACTGCCAACAGCATGGCAGCAGGTGGAATACATTGATTCCCAATATGTGTCATGCACAAACTACAGAACAAACAGATCATGCACCTGAACAGTTAGCTGCGCCGCACCCCCTACACAGGATGTGGAACCGTTGAATGTGTCACAGCTACATATGGCACTCCCCACAAGTGTTGGTGCACAACACACCATGGGAAGTCAAGTCCAGTACGCCTATGAGGTCTGATCTGCAAGGTCTGAGGTGACACACACCAGCATGGACAATCATCATGATTGCAGTCCATCATGATTGCAGTCATAAACAGAGCTATTGGAAGCTGACACACACACAACCCTACCAACTGTGGTATGTTCATGTGTGGATCATGGTTCCCAAACATGCTAGACTGTTTGCAAGGCAGCCACCCAGGACATGCATCAATGACCACATCTACACATGTGTCACATAGACTTTGAGTAGCCCTTTATCAACATCCCAGACACATGTAGTATCCACAAAACCAAGAAGCTGTGCATAAATATGTGTTGACATATGACGGAATGTCAATGTGTCCACAGATAGATCACACAAGGTAAGGATACTGAGGTCATGTTCCAGCTGTTGACACCTGCTGACCCACATGGACCATTCCTGGAATAGCATAAAACAAAGTGTACACACATCACCATGTCCAGTGTGATTATGTCACCATCCTATAAATACAGCAGGAGAAGGAAAACCAGCTAGTAAAGCAAATAGCGTGCCTTGTTAGTGCGTCTTTCGCACTCTAGTATCATAACATAATTAGGTAGGGGTTTAAAACCTGCAAACAGTGAGTGTGTGTGTGTGTGTGTGTGTGTGTGTGCAATTGTCTTTGAAAGGAGTGCCCTTTTTGGATACTGGGAAAACACACTAGAAAATGTACATTCCTCTTTGGAAAGACTGATGATGTCACCATCCTAGAAATACAGCAGGAGAAGTGAAACCAGCCAGTAAAACAAATAGTGCGCCGTGCTAATGCGTCTTTCTCTAGTATCATAACATTAGTAGGTAGGGGTTTGAATCCAGCAAACGCTGACTGTGTGCGTGGGGGGGGTGTATATGTGTGCAATTGTCTTTGAAAGGAGTGCTCTTTTTGGAGACTGGGAAAACACACTAGAAGATGTACATTCCTCTTTGGAAAGACGGATGATGTCACCATCCTAGAAATACAGCAGGAGAAAAGAAACCAGCCAGTAAAGCAAATAGTGCACCGTGTCAATGCGTCTCTTTCCAGTATCATAGCATAGGTAGGGGTTTGAATCCTGCAAGGGGGGTGTGTGTACGTGTGCAGTTTCCTTTGAGAGGTGTTCTTTTTTGGAGACTGGGAAAACCCAGTAAAGGAGGTACATTCCTCTTTGGAAAGTCTGATGATGTCACCATCCTAAAAATACAGCAGGAGACGATACACCAGCCAGTAAAGCAAATAGAGTGCCGTGTTAATGCCTCACACTCTAGTATCATAACATAGTTATGTAGGGGTTTAAATCCTGCAAATGCTGACACTGTGTGTCACTGTTGGTCAACACGGTGTGGGTTTTGCTTTTACTATGGTATGACATAGTATGATGACAACAGTAAGTGCATTGCAGACATCAGGTATCTGCATGGCACATATATATGTGTACATGTCCCCTCAATCAGTACACAGGTGTGAAGCCTGCATACTACATGAATACATTTGTTTCCATTGACAGGTTGTGCCGCTGCTACTCAGATCGTAGGTCACATATGTATGTATGTGATATGGCCATCCACTGTCGTGTTCTGTGACCAAGATCATCTGTGGCACACACACCCATGACAGTTACTGAAGAGTAGTGTAATTGAGGGTATATGGTTGGGGTATATGTCAGACATGGTCATACACAACAAAGTCTGCCAAGAATGGACAGTCTTTATAGGTGTACAACTGCCTTGTGGATATGCATTCAGGCCTCTAATGTCTGTGATACACCATGGGACTCCACAATACCTATGGATATGTGGATACGAAGGGACACATGACATAACATGGGTCTGTATGTACACAATGGTACCCGACATACATGTTGAGGGCCACCACCGGTGTGGTACTGATGGGATACTATGTATAGTATATGAGGATGACTATGCCATAGTCGGCTTACTGCTATACAGCATGTATCACACAACAGGTATCTGTCTGTATGATACCCTTGTGTAGGATATGCGTCCCATCCAGGGAATGCATTGTAGGCCATTCCATGCATTCCCAGATTGGGATGGACACATCCCTAGTGTGTCTGCATGTACCTAAGGGGGCTATATGACACACAGGTGTGGTCACAGTAATGAGTGGCGGTCATAACCACTGGTTAGTGTTATAGTATAGCACCGGAAGGATCCAATTGATACTGGGTTCCCCACTACTGTGTGTCAATTGTCAGGACATCATTCAATGCTTGCTTATAGTCATGCTGTTGAGGTTGTGTATACTACCAGACTGCAAATCATTGACTGATATTAATGGTATCACCCGCAGCATAGTGTCAACCCATGTCATACACATGTCTACCCATGTTAGTACATAACTGTAGTAGAATGCATACTGGCCATTGAAAGATGCAATGGGATGTTAATAATGTGTATGACAGGGTATGCCACATGTCCCATGTCTCCACTATGCACATACATCCAGATAGTGCACACCAACCATGTTCACAGATGTACACTTGCTAATCTGTACTGCACACATCACACACATACTGTCCACTCACTAACACATGCTGGCAACGCATCACACATCAGCCAAGTGGCACATGGGTGGATAATACATACTCAGACCTAACAGTGGTGTAAACAATGCTACAATGACAAACAGAGCTTTGATGCATAATGTCTGCACAGTTATACCTACAAGGATGTAGTTAGACTTCCTTGTTGACAAATCGATATTACTGCTACACTGCTATAGTGTCACCCTGTGCATCAGCACCATGTTAGCCTGTCCCTCCATCGATAATGCAGATGACAGGAGGCGGCACAGGTATCATATGCACAGGGCATTTTGTTGTTTGCCAGAGTCTGACATTGACCCATCCAATCGACATGTCTGTGTGTGTGTGTGTGTGTGTGTGTGTGTGTGTGTGTGTGTGTGTGTGTGTGTGTGTGTGTGTGGGACAACAGTACAGCATGGGCCAATGTTGATGTAATGTGTGTGTGTATGTGTGAGCCCTAGTTGTTTGCTTAATGTGTGTGTGTCTGCATGCACACAGCTCCACCATGTGGCTGCCATATACGATGGTTTGTGGGACAGCCACAGACTGTACCTGCTTGGCTGTACAGATCACTGTCTCCAGCCACTAACACAGTACCGGTGCCTGGCAGGGGTGCTACGGATGGTATCGGGTACCAACCCTGTCTGGGTAGTGTCATCAGAGGCAGAGGTATGACGAATGGACCCATGTCCCTGCTGGGACTGGCCAGAGCCACGTGCACATGGTCTGCTGGGATGGACAATGGACAGGCTAGCCCCAGCATTGCTGGAGCTGGTACTGCCACTACAGGAGCGGCTGTGAGATGTGGGCCATCCGCAAACACTGCCAGCTGTTGCTGTTGCTGGCATGCATCTGCGTCGACGTCGCAACCGTCCGGCTCGGTCCTGGCTTGAGGAAGACATGTTGTGGAGGACATCTATTGTCTCCCTCCAACGTCTATCAATGACCTCAGTGTATTTCCGGATGGCACTGGCAAGGTCATGGATGCTGTCATTGATAGTGGTGTTATGTGCCCTCTGCACCCTAAGTCCCTGCCTGGTGTACCATTCCATACGTGCCTGAGCCTGCATTACAGCCTGGAACATAGTGGTCGTCGTAAGACCTGTGAGGGCACACCTGCCAGGGGAAATATGTCCAGTGATGCTCCCCCGAGAACCCCTGGACCTCCACCCATGTGGTATCATTGTGGATCTATGGCTATGGCTGCTGTGAGGGGATGCACGTGCCATGGGTACCACACTCTCCTGGTCAATGCCAACTATATGCTGTCCCTCCCCTATGGCCATTGGTGGTGAGGGATGTAATGGCAGTATGAGTGTGTGCATAAATGGGGTTGAACGCTGTGTACTGTCGATTGGTGGCCCAACAACAGACCCTGTCAAATGTCCCTGTGCCAAAATACATGTTTCATCATCGCCACTATATGTGGCAGTGGCTTCAGGTCACCTGCTGCTTTCGCCAAGCCCTACCACAACACTTGTGAGAGGAAGACAGGAAACACACGTTACGGTCTGCACATGCACACATGCACACATGCACACAGGAACACATGCACACAGGAACACATGCACACTCCTCACTACAGCAGATACACACACACAACAGAAATCCAAATCATACTCAATACTGGTTGAAGGTAGGTGACCGTATCACAAGGTAAACAGTCACGCACATGTGTCAGCATGCAGAATAAGTGTTGCTCAAGTCCATGCAGTGTGAGTGTAGACAGCCATAGTTGATGACAGTGTACATGGCTGTGGTGCATGTGTGTACATGTTCAGTGATTGCCTACACTATGGAACACAATGTGCACAAGGACACAACATTTCTGTGCAAGTATGATAAGCTCTGCAATGTCCTGTGCACTATCACACACAGGTATACATACCATGGCTGCATGTGTTATCTGTGTGTCACATGGATTTCCATGTCTGATTGCAGTGTCTGTGTCTATAGCAGAGAATTGTGGACACAGGTGTAGCACATGCATGCTATGTGCACACACGGGATGGGTGGTGCATGTATAAGTGATGGGATACCAATCCTGGACATGGCCATTGTAACAGTATGGGGTGTAGTACCATTAGCCATCATCATCATGCATCATGTGGTCACTCAAGGCCACTAAAGTATGCTAGACCACTGCCTAGCAAGCTGTACGTGAACCACAGTGCCGTGGCTAAGTTCACAATTACACAGCCACATTGCACAAGGGTGTGTGAGGTGTCCAATAGGGAGTATTGCCTAACATGACTGTGTTATGTGTTGAGGAGTGTTGCACAGCCCCATGCTAGGCCCCTACCCCTCCGGTATGGTATGTGTGGTGTGTGGATGACATGGGGATACTGAAGTGTGACCTGCCAGCGGGTGTCCGGTTACACTATGTGTAGCATGTTGAGGTGTACTGCGTATGACAAACAAGTTATGTTGTGCACATTTGTGTCAACTATGCCTATCCAATGTGCAGTACAGTGTTGCCACATTTGTGTCTGATGCTCTGTGCATTGCATGTGAATTAGGCAGCTACTGACATTACTGAGATGTTTCACGTCTCACAGCAAACATGCACAGCATGCATTATGCGTAGGTGTGTTATGTGTACATGGCCTACACCTCACCTATGACATGCACAGTTCAATACCAAGTTTAAAGTGTTAACACACTCACCAGCATGTAACATCTGCCCTGCAGTCACACCAGAGGGACCTGCAAGAATTTGACACAGTTTGTTAGTGGCCACACCTGTGGCATTGCTACTGTGAGTGTGCTAAACTACAGTAGAACAACAGGCATAGGTGTACAGATACTATTTAAATTATCAGTATTGCACATAATGGGCAGCACAACTGCTAAACACAGTACACATCTCACACATTCATAATCTAACAATACAGGTAACAGTAGTCTACAGCTAGGGCATGTTACCTGCATGCTCCATGTCACTATGCTGGGTGGCTCCAGCCTCCATGATGACACATGTGATGTTGTTGTTGCTGTAGGCCAGAGGCCACCACACTTAGCAGCAGTTCCTCCACTCTGGTGAGGGGGGATGTATGGCCACCCCATCACCTGTGGCAAGCTGTTGTCTGTGGATATCAGATGCACACTGCCGGACATGTCTGATTAAATCACTGCAGTGATGGCGTACCTGCTCATATGTCCTGTTATGCATGCCTATGTCATTTACCCGATGAACAAGTTCTTGCCACAGTGCAGTACGCTCCTGCTGGTGCTGGCTGGCCCTTGAAAACAGTAGGGTACAGTGCTGTACCAGGCTGTGGTGGATTTCCTGTTCCTCTGCAGCTGTATAGCAGGGGTTCCTGTGATGAGCCATTAGCCTGGAAGACAAGTAAACGATATGTGTGAGCAAGTCATGTGGCACACTTAACATTATACAGATCAGATATCAGTTAACTGCCATATATAGCATCTGTTCATCTGTCAGAGGATACACACATTCAATACCACATATCACTGCTCATCCCACAACTGGCTGACAGTGCCTGCCACACTCCATATGACACACCAGTATACACCAGTACTCGGCTCACTATTTAGGATCCAATGCACAGACTTACCAGGGGGGTACATATCAAGCTGATGCATGCAGATATATGTCATCTATTGCAATGAATGTGAAGTACAGTTACAGTATAACCAGTAACCCACCATAGTCGTTGATGCCATACCCCTACCTAACATATGTGCACAGTTGTTAATATAGTTGGCATACTGCTGTAACAGAGTATACATGTTGCTAGGTACACATGCAAACCCTGCATCACACATGTGATTGCAGACATGGTACAGGCATCATTACACACACATCAGACATTCATACCATACACAAATGTATGCTAACACAGATGAGCATTTGCTATGTACCTTACAGTACTGCGTGCCCCTACTTACAGATATCTATGCCTGAGGAATGTAATCTGTGCAAACTGCAGGAAACACACAAGACAGTGTTACCAGGGAATGTGAACATACACCATACTGTGCTGTTTACACCTACAGATTCAGGTGGTACAACAGTTCTAATGTTGGATGGAGTCACCAGCAGTACCACTTACTGAGCACACATGTATTGTGTCAACCTATGATGGGACACCACAGTCGTACACAAGGACCTATGTCACAACATATACCATCCTACTATATCTGCATCCCAATAACTGACACATCTTTCTCTGGCCTCACACGTAGGACACAAATGACCATGACAGAAACAGCCTCACTCCTAGCTATCACACCGTCACAGACCTTGCACACATTCACTGTCACACTCATTCCCCTCACATACCTGGTATTGCACTGTGTACATGTCTGTGTGCATTGTGTCATAAGTAGGTAATACACTATTGTCCCTGGAGCCTACAGCAGCCTAGCCATATGCTACCCTGGCCTGTGACACACATATAATTAGATTTCACTTCCTCCTGTCAACCGGATACACAGAGGTGATTCCCAAGGTGTGTTACCTATCCCCCAGACAATCATCAGGGGTATGTCTGACATCTGCTACTGAGGAGCCTTGTTTGTTCATGTTGGGTGGTTTACTCCAGAGTATGGCATAATCGCCAATAGGACCCTATCCCTCCAGCATGTGCTGTTTAGTGATGTTGCGCGCACTAGGGACCTAGGCCGTGTAGCCCGGTGGGATTGCAAGGTGTTGACATGGCGGTTGTCTGACTGCTATGGGTGTGGCATGCCTCTGTATGTTTGGCAGAGGTAACCTCTGGGTGGCCGGTATACAACGCACTGTAGCTGTGGTTATGTGAGTCAGTCTGCATAGGGTATGTGTATCAGGGCAGTATTACCCTTTGTGAGGTATGTCTGTGGACTTTCCACTTGCTGTAGTTGTCATGTGAGGTACATACCACATGGGGCATTGTGATGAGTACAGGGGAACACTGACCTATATTTCCATACATGAAACTTCGTTTGTGATTACACGTACCACATAGACAGATTACAAGACTAGTGTGGCACTGTGAATATCAAAGGGGAGGATACTGTCCACCTGTGTCCCATGTTCCCTTCTGACACCTTCAGTGTTAGTCAGGCAACCACCTATCTGGTAGTTAGTGGGTAAAGTGTTTTGGAATGGGGTATGGCACTGCAGTATCAACACTGGTGTTCAGTCCATGCCTTGTCACTAGGCACCTGTTGCAATACGTCTGACCCTGTGTCTCCCTCTCCCACTATATATATCTATATATATATATATATATATATATATATATATATATATATATGAATATTTATATACATATACATTTATATATCACTCCATATATATATATATATATATATATATATATATATATATATATATATATATATACATATCTCTATATATATCCATAGATATCCATATATATCTGTATATATATATATATATATATATATATATATATATATATATATATACATACACACACACACACACACACACATATATATATATATATATATATATATATATATATATACACACATACACACACACACATATATATATATATATATATATATATATATATATATATATATATATATATATATATATATATATATATATATATATATATATATATATATATACACACACACATTATTGTAAACAGCCACTGCTGTACATATACATGCACATATATGCAGATATACTGGCCACCTTTCATGGTGGGAATATCAATTATGGAACAGTTGTGAGACATATGATTATGTAATAATATTGCACAGTGTTGTGCAGAATGCATTTTGCTATCCTCAGGCCGTATAGCTATAGCAGACCCCACTGGCTGTAACTCAGTCCCACAGCATTTAACCACCACATGACATATGCCTGCACTGCTTGCTGTTTTCAATGCCACACACTACAACCTACATAGATAAGTGCACATAGCAACCTTCAAATACATATATATGTCCAGCCTTCACTAACAGTTGCAGTATGTCCCTTGCCCTATGCACATCTGCATATACATATAGATATGGTCTGCTACCACATAAGGTTTGTTCACAGAATGTAGAGTACCCTTCAGACACATCATTCGGATGCCAGCAAATACATCTGTGTTACATACCTTACCTTTGCATGTCTCACCTCAGTCTGTTGTACCTGTTGATGTTTTATTTTTATTGATTTAGGTCGGTGTCCTCCTCTGCCTTTGTTTGTTTTAATTTTTGTTTTGGTTTGTCGGTGTCTCCAACCGCCTCTGTTTTTTTTTTTTTTTTTGGTTTGGTCTCTCCAACTGTTTGTCTGTCTGTCTGTCTCTCTCGCTTGCTCTCTCTCTCTCTCTCTCTCTCTCTCTCCACTTACTGCAATGATATTATTGCATGTGTGGACAGCAAGTACAAGCTGCTTTTGTAGGTATCTGCACATGTGCATGTGATGGCCTCTGCACCAATTGGTGCCCACTATTTAGTAATTGCATGCAGCCTGCTGTGTGGTAATTGCAGTTCTCACTGTGATTTCAGGACACTGCTATAAAATGATATGTTAGGTAGGCGTAGGCCTTTCAGTTTTGTAAGGTGTGGACCATGCTTGTTTGCTGTGGACACTGTTGTGTCAGTCAGAAGGTTGGTATATGTCTCATATCTGAAGCTGGATTGTAGACAGTGATATGCATGTTGTACTAAAACCTGACTGTTGCTTCTTCAAGTACACTCTTCTCAGTGTGTAAGTTTACTCACACCTTCTAAGGCTAACACTGGATACATGGGAGTATCTACTTTCTTTTGGAATTAGGGAATTAACTGGCATACACCAGTAGTTATTGCAATGTATTCCTATGGCTTTCCTATTTTCCCTTTACATCCAGTCCTTGTAATGCATGTCATATTTCTTCATTGCAATGTATTCCTATGGCTTTCCTATTTTCCCTTTACATGCACTCCTTGTAATGCATGTCATATTTCTTTCAGCACCAAGTTATTGTATATATGCTGTGGCTTAGTAGTACATCATGCAGACTGGTGAGTCCAAGGTGTGGGGTTTGAGACTGACAAGGGTATTTTATTTTGCTGCTGAGCAATACAAGGGCCTTGTCATACAGAGTGCAAAGGCACTTTGAAGCAGTTGTAAGCGAGTTGGCGCAGGTTTGTGCGACGCTTACTGATGCTAAGCAACACTTAGCTCAGCTTATTGTATTGTAGCAATACTAAGCTAAGCTTAGCTTAGCTCATTTCATGTTAGCAATAGTAAGCTAAGCTTGGCGGAGCTTATCATATCTTAGCAATGCTAAGCTAGGCGCACACATGCGCACACTGGTGCAAACCCGCTTACTACTGTTTACAAGTGCTCACTCCCGCTAATCCCCGCACTCATGTCTTTGACAGAAAAGTAAATGGGGAGATAGGAATGTGGTGTTAAAAGGTGCTCAAAGAGGGGAAGACAGTAGGGAAAATAGCTTGGGATGTACACGATGGGTGTGGAGAAGGTCCACAGCTGCCCATTTCTTTACCAGCAACAGCTGTGCATATGCAGTACATTAGGTGGGATATTTGAAACCTTCCACCCCTGAGAGAGTGGTGAGGACATCTAAGTATGTTGTACTACCAATTATGAATATCAGGCACATGCACTGTTTGTGAACAGCTATACTGTCATTAGTACGTTACTCACATCTGAACAGTTTGTGGTTTGTGTTGGCATTAGCACAGTCTGCTCAGGATGACTGGACATATTTCTGTACTGTGTATGCCTACCTACACCCTTGGTTGTGCCTGACTACACGGGTATATAGTACCTTTGGGTAGGGGTGCAGAACTGCAGTGTGCATTACTTATTATCGTGTGATGTTTATCTTGCTGAACATGCAGAGTTGCTGTGTACCTGTAAGTCTATGAAGGTTTGTAGTCTGTCTGAGTAGCTCCCACCTGTGGACATATCCAGATGGTAGACAGAGGTCAGCCTAGTATTCTTTGACTGTGCACCACAGCAGTCTTTTCAGCACCTGAACAATGGCATTGTCACAGGTGGTCGCTAGCAATACATGGCTACATCTTTTGCTATTTCTGTGTTGTACATTTACATAAGGGCATGCTTGTGGAATTCATGCTACAGCTATTTGCAGAGTGTGTAACAGCAGACAAGCTGATATGCCTGTGTGTTTCTAACTCTTCCAGGCCTCAGATACTCTCACGTATATATTTGAACCGCCTCTGGGAAAGGTACATATAATTGGGATACACCTGTGATATAGTTCTGACATTTTTCAGTTCAGACTTTGGGTGATTCAGAGCATTTCTATTACTACAACTTTTCTGACGTGCAAGCGGTGTCTACTCTCACTTATTGACATTTGTTATGAAGTGAGATTCAGCACCTTTCTGCCTACTGTTAGTACATTTCAAAGGGAGTCAGAGGGGCACAGCTAACGTTTGTTTACTAATCAGGGTCATCACTGTAGAGCAGTCACTGTTGGGAGGTCTAGCCTGTGACCTATGCTAATATGCCAGTGTGTATCCTGCTCTGATACTGTGTGGGGTTTGTAAGCTGCTACTGCAACCTTATTTCCTACTAGCACAGCTGATTCTCTTTTCATAGTCATGTCATGCAATTCAACAACACCTGCTGGTTAAGGCCCTCAGAACAAGATTTGTGTTATGCCATTCCTACTTTCCCTTTACATTCACTTATGATAATGCATGTTAAATTGCTTTCAGCACCAAGTTATTGTATATCTGCTCTGGAGTGTGTCCAAGGACCGGGGTTCGAGACTGACAGGGGTATTTTATTTTGCTGATGAGCAGACTACAGGCCTTGTCATACAGAGTGACTAAGGCACTTTTAAGCAGTTGTAAGCAGGTTTGTGTGAGTTTGCGCAACGCTTAGCTAAGCGCACACAAGTGCATGCCCGCTGACTACTGTTTAAAAGTGCTTACTCCCGCTAACACCCATGCTAATTTCTTTTAAAGAAAAGAAAATGGGGAAATAGGAAAGTGGTGAAAAAGGGGGCACAAAGAGAGTAGGACAGTAGGAAAACAAGCTCGGGATGTGCAGGAAGGATGTAGGGAAGGACCATAGCTGCCCAATTCTTTACCAGCAACAGCTGTGCATATGTTAGAAATTTAGAGTGAGATTTGAAACCTTCCATCCATGAGAGAGGAGTGAGGACAACAAAGTATGTTGTACAGCCTACTGTAATTATCAGTTTACATGTCCAGCAGACATGTGTGCGAAATGGGCAGCTATGTATGGGGCATGCTTTTTTTGTGGGTACAGATTGCCCTTTTTTATTTTTTTTTCAGGTAGGAGTGGAATGTGAGGTAAAGGAAGTAGGAATATTGAGGCAGGTGGGTTGGGGAGGTTAACAGACAAGACAAACAAGACGCATACAGGGGCGGAGTATGACACATGTGGTGGGTACACACAATTGACAGGAATGGATGTTTGGATATCGCAAGCCC
Organism: Protopterus annectens; assembly: GCF_019279795.1. Taxonomy (NCBI): domain Eukaryota; kingdom Metazoa; phylum Chordata; order Ceratodontiformes; family Protopteridae; genus Protopterus; species Protopterus annectens. The sequence goes on along the minus strand of NC_056727.1, from coordinate 1,128,500,608 downwards.
ATGAGCCCACAGATGGCAACAGTGGAACTGAGATCCTCACCCATGGGCAGTTACCACTGTGCCTTCACAGCCCAGGCCAAGGCTGTGCTGGGGGCTGGATAGGAGGGGCAGGCACACCCGTGAGTTGTGCCACTCTCGCCTCAAGCTGGCATAGGGGATCAGTCATGGAACGCCTGATCTCACTATGCACCACAAACCGGACCATTTGGAGGCTCTCCTCTGGCCACGCTTGCAGAGGGGGGTGAGCCCCATCCCCTGCAGCACTTCCACCCGAAGGTGGCACAGGGCCACCGGAGGAGGAGGTCCCGGGCTGGGCATTGGTGCCAGGTGCAATCGCCAGCTGAGGAGGGAGAGGTGGGTCCGCTGGGACCCGCCTTCCCAGCTGTCCTATGTTTAGCTGTATTTAATGGCATTTTGGGTTAGTAACAAACAACACCATTCCAAATTAGTTGTAACAGCATGCATTAGTTTTCCCATTAACCAAACACACATGAATTCCAAACGTTGAACAGCAAGCATAACACATGCATATTTAAAACAACAGTGGACATTCCAACAGCATGCAGGGTTGATTGGTGGCAACAGGCCATGCAGATATGCAGAAACCAACAGGACACATTTCCATAGGAATTAATTGTGAATACACATACCCAGTTTGGTGTGGAATGGCATCATTTGTGAACATAACATAGGGTGGTAAAATATTACATTAACAACTTACAATACCTATACGTATACTGTACATTCCTACTAGATGCAGATATATAGCCCCTACATGTATTAGTACAGTTCCCTGTATGTAACCTTAGAAATGTTGGTGATGGAGATGTTACTGCTACATTAAAATACATTCCATTTGTATTCATATATGTTCATATCTGGCTGTGTTCAGGTAAAGTATCCTGCTACATTTGAGCAGTTACGTACAGTTCTAGCAATATACTGACATTTGTGGGATCACAAGCACAAGCTGCTCATGTACCGGATTAACATGTACATACTATACATGAAACAGCTGAGGACTACAAATATTCTTCTGAGATACTGGCATTCCCATCAGCCAGTTTATATGTGCCTAAACAACTGTGGATGTTCAGCATTTCATACAACCAAACTATCTCCGTAATGCAAGGGTACAACAACATATCCAAAATGTGGGACAGACACAGTCCAGGTATTTTACTCTATTGAAAACATTTCACTCTTTGGTTGTGGCTGTCTCATTCATTTCATTATGTAGTGCATGCAGTATACTTTTATTCCAGACTTCTTACACCTTTATTGGTAGCTTCAAACTCTTTCTCACACTCTCTCACTTATTTTATATTTACATTTCAGGATGGTACTTAATTCCAGGCTTTATTAACATTTATTACTGGGTTACAACAATCCTTTCCAGCTGACTCACTTATTTCATATGACAGTATATACAAGGATGTATTCAAGACTTGTCTGTCCTTTATTGATGGATTAGAACACTCATTTTCAGGCTGAAGCAGTTATCTGATATTACAATACAGGTGGAAACTCTATTTGAGACTTGTTTACTCTTTATTAATGGATTACAATACTCTTTTTCATGCTGCATCACTTATCTGATCTTAGAATACTAACAGAAGCTTTATTTTAGGCTTATTTGACCTTTATTACTGGGTTACAACACTGACCTCTTTTACAGGCTGTCTCACTTATATTCTATAATAATACCAGCTAAATAATTACTAATCTGTCTGGTGGCACAGCCTTAACAGCCTATCAGCATAGGCTTGCTGATTCGCGGAACGAACACCTGCAGCTGTAATATAAATGAAGGGATATTGGAACATACCTATCCATACTATAGGCTAGGAAAGCATTTGTTACATACTTAATTTCATGGATACTTACTCAGTAGTTGGGCATTGGGCATATGATGGGCCTCCTAGATCTATCTGTTCTGTTGGTCCTCCTTTTGACGCTTCAGGTCCGCATGGTGGTGATGGACCTGCTCACCAGTCCTCGGAATGCCTGTGGCACTGGTAAGATCATGTGCCAACTGGTTCCATGCCTCTGCCTTGTATGCTCCCCATTGAACCTGGCCCTGCATGAGTCAGCCTTCATGTTGGTGGACTAGGAGCTATACCATATATTTAGACTCCTCAATGCCCCACCTTTGCACTCTAAAGCGATTACCCTCTCCGACACCCGCCATCCTGACTGCAAGTGGGTACCATAATCAGTTATGGTGAGTATTCCCGCCTATGGGGTTTAAATATGTCGCATTTCCCACACTTTTCTGTGATTGGCCATTTTTGAGAATTCTAAGCTGACTGCAGACCTGCTTAGTAATGGTTAATCTACCATTTCTACGTATATGTATGCAAATAGTGGCTGTTTTTCCTAAGCTGTCATGGCTTAGTGGTTCTATGGTTTGATTATGATGCACAGGCTCCTGGGTTCGAACCTTGTCACTCTTTTATTTTAATACTGTCTAGACAGGCTAGGGGGTGTGGCTGCATTTAAGCAACCTAGCTCTACGTTGCTCCCCGGTGCCCTGGTTGGCACGGCACGCACGTCTGCGGAAACACATTGCACTGGGTAAAGTGCTTTTAACCTTTGGGCAACTCTATTGCACTGGTTAAAGCACTATTACACTATAAGCAAGTCTGTTTAGCTGGGTGAAGCGCTATTAAACTATTGGTAAATCTGTTTAACTGCATAATGTGCTAGTAAACTATGGGCACCTTTGGTTAGATGGGTATAGCACTATTAAACTATGGGCACCTCTATTTAGCTCTGTAAAATGTTGCTTAATGGTAGGCTATTATATATCTGGGTCTTTTAAAAATATATATTTTGTTCGCTGATATATTGGCCATGTCACTGCTTTTAATAACATTTTAATCATATTTGTCTGGTATTATTTCAAATACTGATTTAAAACATAAATAAAAAGGGGAGTGCTGGGATTGAAACTGTGAATGCCTTCTCTTTGTGCATACGCTCTACCATTATGCTATTGCTATTTGGATTAATTTGCATAAGCAGTTCTTATATGCTCTTCAATGTCACAATTGCTAACTGTGGTTAAGCAAAGGGTACACCTGTGCAAACAAGCGCAAATATGGGCAGCTATATCGTGGATTTAAAAAAAATAATTTTTTCCATTTTATAACTCTGATGGGGGTTTACAGTGTCAGGGAGTGTGGTGTTGGGTGCATGTACATTTGAGCGGACTCGCTCTTGTCTGTTGTCATTATGCTTTTTAAAACCTTGCAGGGGCGTGGACTTTTAGACTGCTCGGAAGTCGGACACGCCCCCCCCACTCGCCTACTCAGTCCATGTAAGAGTTATGGATGAGTCACCGTGCCCTCATGATTATTCATGGCACGCTGACGTCATACCGTTCAACTGCAGCCTCCGAGTAAGACATATTAAGTCTTACATGGAGGTTTCATGAATCCGGCCCACTTACTCATGTTTATTGGTGTTTATATATGCTTAAACCTGCTTACTAGTGCCTTATTCATTATGACACTGACACTTCACTCCAGTTCACTTTTAATTGTTATTCTGCAGGTTATACAGCAGGCAGATGTCGAAATATATTCATGTACAGATTACCGATGGTAAATGGTATGTGATGCAGTGGGATATGGAACAGGAATGTCTGTTCATTAGGTGGTTGCTCTAACCAATACACTATTGCTGTGCTGCTTCATTTGCATATATACCCATATACCCATGGCTACTGGTTCCCCAAACACCCACCCCAATGCCTCCCTAACACTGCAGTCATCCATTCTTCAGTTAGATTTGCGGTGTATCCACACCACTACACACTGGCCACTCCCTATTCCTGTAGACCCATACCATCAGTTGACTCACTCCACCTATCCTCAGAACTCCTAAACTTTTAGTACACAAACATTGGTGACATGAGTGACCAAAAGGACACTAATGGCAATTTTTGGGTTGTCCCACATGGGACACGTATGTCTTTATGTCAAGATTAGACTCTATACTTCATTACATCCTTACTCCCATTAACATGACACTACAATTAATTAATAAGTATGACTATGTGGTAATGCACACATTACACATGAGAGCCTAATTATGTACATGTTCGGTGCATTTCTTTTACAAATAGACCGGTTTACTAGTTAGCATTGCCATAGCAGACAGATCACAGGAATGATTCCATGTGTGAGAAAGTACTCACATTTGATTTTTTTCAACACAGCACTGACTTCGGGCATTGTACACACTTCTGCATTTTAGCAGTTTCATCCCTTCCCTCTTATGCACAACCTATTATTCTATCTACTGCCGAGGTTTGTAAGGGCACATTCATGTTATTTATGTCTGAAAATGGAATGGATATGTTACCGAGAATGTACTTCTGCATATACATGTCTGCATGTGTTTATGCATATATACTTATATCAAACTCACTGACCTCCACAAGGCAGTTCAGTAAGAACCAGCCCATCCAACCCTGGCACGCCTGGATCCATAATTTTATACCCATAGTTCCTCCACCCCACCCGAGTTCAACATACACGCATACCATCCATTGTCTAGTTGCTATCGCAGCCATGACACACCTCCACACATTGCCCTCTCCTGAGCATTAGGGGCCCTACACGTATGTTGTTCCAACCCATGTATTCTCAGGCTCTCCCACCATTTAGTCCTTGAACATACCTACCCTTGCTTGTGTAATGGTCGGATGGCCAAATAGTCTATCAATTTTTTGGTAGTCCCACGAGGGACTACCCTCTGAGTGTAAAGTAAACTTAGCAGATCAACAATGTTACTTCCACTGGTAATATCCCTGCCTGTGGTGTGAGTAGCAGTGCTTTGCTCACTCCTGCCCAGCTTGATATGACATACACTGACAGTGCTGTATAATACTGGGGTTGCTGTTGATTCCCTCCTCTTCCTTTTGTATGCTTTCTTGTTATGTCATTCTTTCTTCATATATATATATATACATATATATATATATATATATATATATATATATATATATATATATATATATATATATATATATATATATTATATATCTGTATATACTTATATACATTTCTTATGCTGGGCACTGCTTAGACCCATGCAAGCACACTCAGACCTGCTTACTGGTACTTATATATGTTTACTGCTGCTTATTTGTGCTTACACCTGCTTACTAGTGCCATATTCATTATGACAGTGCCACTTTAATTAAATGACATTTAGCTAAATATCTCATGTGATACTCTTATGTCAGTTTTACAGTAAAATGACATTCATTCCACATGGAAAATGATATGTGCTATTGTTGGGCTTGAACCATGAATGCTTGTTCATTAGGCGGATGCGCTAAACACTACTCTATTGACGTTTACATTGATTCTGCATGTTTTTCTCTATTTGAATGATTTTGATGTGTAAGCTATGTTCGGCGGAGGGCAGCGACGTGCAAATGCACTGCACTTTGTTTACACCTTTGATATTCCAGCAATTCAAATGTATAATAGGGACACGGGGAATCTAATTGTGAAAGTTCTTGGAACGGGGCTCAACATTCCACTACGTGCTTGTGAGTTTACTACTTCGATTTTATTTCACTGTTTGTGGACACTTGTATTCTTAGCATACATTTCAGTATCCACAGACACTGAATTACTGACTTACTATTAGATGCAGGCTCTACTAGTAAGCATAGTAGATTGTGCACTGTCGGGACATGTTTACACCTCCATAGAACACTTGTACATGCCCCCTGCACCCGCACACATTTTCTGTGCACATTGAGGGTGTGGCGGCGCGCCCTCATACATATTCATATGGTGCTGCCGCACCATCTGTAGCGAGGATGCTCAGCGCAAGGTTAAAACTGTCCTTCCGCCAAGCTTCTTAAGTCCTGGGGATAATGGTTAAGGTCTTTACCTCCCAGATACAAGGTGCAAGGTTTGATTCTGAGGTCTGGTTATTTGTTAGGTTTGTAATAGTCTGCAGACTAGTAGTCTAGTATTTTTCATACAGGCTGCTGAAAGACAACCTGTGCCTGGCCTACACAGCAGTCTCTGACTCTGCTCTAATGGAAATCCTACACATCAGCAAATCAAATTGGATAAGAATCACTCACTCCAGGGATCTCAACCTGGCCTATGATATTAACAAATCATGTTGGAGAGACAGATATATCTCCCAGAGATTGCTGCTCCTCTGGAATAAGCTTCCACTTCATGTGAAGCAGAGCTCCTCAATGACCCTATTCAAGTGTAAGCTTGACAATTGGATAGGTTACCATAAATTCACCCTGGGGGTGGCACCTATGTCCCTCATGGGCAGGGGTAGTCGGAGCTGATCACAGAATTGCTCGGCTGACAATGACCATCTCACTATGGCCAATTATGGTACATGGATTTTTTTACATGGCTAGGCTTCTAAGGGCCTTAGGGCCATTAGTGTAGTAACCTCCTATGAACCTATGAACAAATCAGAATATGTTCTAAAAAGACTTTGAAAGTGTTTTTGTTTAGAATATTCTCTTGGCAGTTTCTAGATAAAATATCTTTATATTTAATGGATTTATTGGACAAAAATAGGCTCAAAACTTTAATTAAATTTGAGAAGAAATAGAAATATAAAAAACACCATTGAACAGGGGAAAATAACACAAGGTATAGAATCAGTACAAAATCATGCAATGCTTAGTCCTATGGATTATGTAAAAGGATACATGACAGATATCTTGTCCATTACATAGCTAGACACGATAAAACCTTTGAAAAAAAAGATATTTCAAATGTAACTTTAAGGAACTGTGTATTTGTTCGATTGTTGAAAATCCTCTGAGGCATTTTATGTTAGTAAGACTATCAGAAGTCTGTCAAAAGGGGTTTATGAATATTTACTTGCAATAAATTAGGACATCAAAAATGCACTCTATAAGCACTCCAATAATTGTATGCATTTAAAAAATATCCTTTTTTGTTTTGGATTATTTTATTATGGTGATCTTAATGGATACATGGACAGTCTTTGGAAATCAAAGAATGTTTTTGACATATAAGGGTTGGTCAAATGCAAAAGCAGGTCTTAATGACATGTTTAATATAAAGTGTGCTGAAGATGATGTCCTGAATATGTTAAGTTAGTTTAATTTTTACTGATTTTTCCTTGACGTGTGGCGTTTTAAGAAATGTTATAAAAGGTCAAAATTCATTACTGCTCATTTCTGATAAAGTCGTCATTAAAAGGACAAAAGCACCAAAAGTATTGTCCTGTAGTCTGTGTGGAATGGTTTTGTTGAGATATCCATAATATTCATTATATATGTTGTTGAGCTGTTTGTGTAAATACAATGCCTGTCATTTTACTCATATAGGCCACTACAGAAAGTACCACAGGCTTCCTGTTACGTAATCATATAACCATTCCCACAGGTATGTATCAAGTACTCACGGATGACTGGATAATAAGCTAATCATAACTATTTCATTTCTTACACATATAACTATATTTTACCAGGGGTGACTCATGGTTCTGGCTGCTGAGATGTAGCCCCCCCCCCCCCCCCGCCAGTGAAAAGAAAATCAAAGCAAAGAATGAATTATTATTTTATTTTTTTTTTTTTATTTTACTTTTTAAAGTTAAGTTATTTTTGTTAATTTACATTTTTAGATAGCTTTCCTGCAAAAAAAGTTTTGAGTTTTGAGCTCCACACATGGTATTGCTCATGCACAGAATTTCACTAATGTCAGAGTACAAGTTAAACAAATTACTTAATCCACATGCTGGGCTGTTTATTATGTTTTTTTTCTTTTTCTAGCACTGTATATGCCACTTATTGATATGAAGGAAGGAACGGTAACTATTTTATTTTATTTGTGTTTTATTTTACAGAAGTATTTAAATGTGTTGTAGTGTGTGTTTATATATGTGCATGAATGTAAATGTGGCAGTACTGAAGGTATAGATGTTCTTAACTTTACTTGATTTTTTTAAATTTCTCTATTTTTGCCTGATATTTTAATATGCAGCCTTTAAGCTTTATGTTTTCTTCCCAACAAATCAATGAGAATTATTATCATTAACATTTGAATTTTAGACTTAATAGTATTCTGAAAAAGCAAGTTAATGCAATGTCTACTATTCTAGCAAGTAGCAGCTTTCTAAATATATCTCCCTGATTTGCTACTTTTCTCCAATTATTTAACTTTCTTCCTGGTGTTGACCTTAGAGGATAAAAGGTATATGGGGTGGGTTGCACTCTGTATTCTGACAGTAGTTTGTTAAGAAGATGAATTCCTGTGTGTCTTTTATTTATGTATTCATTCATTTGATCATAATCAAAGATCTGTGTACAGTAACAGTCATGCAAAGGTTTGCAATTGATGGTCAAATCCAGAAAATGCCCAACTCTACAGCAGATGATTCAGGTTTACACTGCATGGAAATATGTATAGACTGGTATATGGTGTGCATGTCTCTGTGGGTGAGGGTGCAGGTGGGTGTGAGTATTATGTATGTTGAACTGTGTGGGGGCATAGATGCTTTCAACTGGCCCTGATTTTACAAAATGTCTCTGATATCGCCTCATATGTTGGTCCGTTTCATGTAAAGCTTATTCTGACAAATAGATAAAACATGCAGTCACTAAACATTGTCATAAATCTGAACTGCAGAATTAATAGCCTTCAGAAATAACATTTTGATAGAAAGTATGTTAAACTAGCTACTGTGTATACATGAGCAATATCTCTCCCTGATTTTAGGAATTTTTTTAGCTTTCATCTTGATTTTTGAGCTAGGCATTTAGAAGGAATGTTTGTATGTGTGTGTGTGTGTGTGTGTGTGTGTGTGTGTGTGTGTGTGTGTGTGTGTGTGTGTGTGTGTGTGTGTGTGTGTGCTGCACAGAGGACAAAGATGCTTACACTTATTTTGGTCTGGTCCTCATAAAGTTTGTGTTTTTTCTGGCAAATTAGTGGGGATTGTAGTTAGTAAACATTGAAAGATGCTGGATTTTCTGACTTAACAGCTTTCAGTAAAAGCATGCTAATGTTAAGTTTGTTGTTCTAGCAATTTTCTTAATAAAGAACAATGTCTGTCACTGGTTTTGGTCCTTTGACTTCATTAGTTTTTAGCTTTGTCCTTGGTTCTAGAGCTAAGAGGTACGTTTTTCAGTTGTAGTGAGTTATACGCAGTATTCTGACAGCAATGAATTGAGAAGATTTATTCCTGTGAGACAGTTATTAATGCATTTATTCATTAATTTGATCAGTCAAACATCTGAGGTGCCTTATTCATAATCAAACCAGAGCCTATCATTGATGGTCACGTCTGTGTGTGTGTGTTTTGCATGTGTGTGTTTGCTAAAATAAATGGTTGGGAAAATTGTTATAATTTGATTTTATTGCAGTCTGTTTCTGAGATGCAGACTGTCAATAAATGTTGCTTTAATTGCTGGGTACAGGGGCTGTTGGTTGGGCTTTGGCTGTCTTGGCTAGAATGTCTATGATAAAAATTGATCATTAGTATGGTAGTGTGGCGCGTAGCATGGCTGTCTCACAACACTTGGTTCTCAGGTTAAGTTTTTGACTGTGATTACTTCTGCACTGAGAACACATGTATTCCCTGTCTGTCTGTAGGACTTATCCATATGTTATGACTTCCTCTCCCAGACCTGCAGGTATATAATGTACGCCTGTGGCCATTTGTGATTTTACCTTCATTCCAGTCTATCACCAACAGGACACATAGAAGGTAATGATCTTTTTTTTTCTGAGGTGTAGGGTTGCAGACACTTTTCCCTGATGGGATTTATATCTCCATGCAAACAGTCACCTTCTCAGTTTTTTGCGCTACTTTGTTAGCTTTGACCATTAAATTTTAGTCACAACTTATTTTTCTTGTAAAAGAAAAATACGACTGAATTTCTTTCCTTACTTATGATTTTTGTTCAGCCCATCATTGTATGAAAATGCTATAAAAAAGCTCTTAAGATACATCTCAGAATACTTAAAATATTATGACTTCTGGGGCCCAGACTCCGACGTTAATTAAGATACCTCTTCCACTCTTATAATAGTGAACTCTTGGTTAGTTAGGTATCTTAAAAAGATGGAGGAAAAAGCTAAAAAGAAAGACAAACTCTGAAAAAAAACATGAGATAAATTATCAATCTGGGTGGTATGTGTTCAGGGTGGTGAAGGGCACTGAAGAGGCGTTGAGTGGAAACAGAGCAGAACAGAAGGCCTTTGGTGTCATTTGTCAAGGGCTCCATTTCAATTAGGGCTAGCCTTGCTGAATGCAGTCAGATACCTGAGGTCTGTGTAGTCCATGAGGTGACTTTAATGTGAACTCAGACTGTGGATGAACATGAGTGACCCCCATCTGTTGTTTGATCATAGGTAATGGTCATTGACCCATCATAATAGAACTACCACCCTATTCCAATTAGCCCATCTCATTCAGTTGCTTCCTGCAGCCCAGTACTTGCTTTGGAATCACCGACTGCCCTTGCATTTACTAACATGAAAAAGCCTTTCATAATAATATGAGAAACTGGTCTTAAATAAAGGGTACTTTGGATCATATACCCCAAAATCCTTCTGTTTCTTGGAGGTTTTCTTTCATGCTGTACTACAGTATTAAGTCTAAGGAGCTGGTTATGACCTCCAGATCATTTTCCTTCTTTTTCTTTGAATTTTCTAACTAAAATTAAAATTTGCTCTGAGGATACCTGTATCATCACCACACCAATAAGAATGCATAATACTACAGTTTTTTAAATAAATGCTAACAGATCCATGTTCCAACTCTAGAAGATTTTTCTGCATCTGACTGGAGATTTTTCTTCCCATCTATGACAAAATGTATTAACACTGTAGTAATTAGTGATCAGACATCTTCTGCACTCCTTCCCATCTGTGATCAAATGCATTAGCACTGTAGTAATTAATGATCAGACATCTCTTGCACTCTAATCTAAAGACAATCTTTGATATAGGAGTCTTGAACAGGACAGGGCTTAACACAACATGGTACAGTACACAAATTGTATACATTTTTTTCAGATTTCCTTCTAACCTATGCTTCTAATTAGGAAGCAGTTTAATTTGCACTGCATCATTTGGACAGAGCATCTAGCCTCCATGATTTTAATTTTCTAATTGGCATCATCTGATGAATGGAAAAAAAGACTAGATATTTCCTAAAAGAAGGAAGAAAACACAACATTTAAGACATAAATTTAATATTGATAATTAAGTGAACCATTTTAAACATCTGTGAGTTATACTGCAGACCCAGCTTGAGGTCATGTTGCTATTACTGGGTCATGCTTTTATCCATGCAATTCAAATGGAAAAAAGAAAACTTTACTAAGCCACTGACACTTCTCTAGCTTGCATTATGATGTTCTGGTTTACTTAATTTTACCATTCCTGAATTTACCTACAATATCAGGACAATAGCTTAACATTTAATGACTGCCTCAGAAAGTGATGTCTTAGATTTATTTATTTATTTTATTTACATTTGTTGACCAGCTGGACAATAAGCTTTCCATTTTCAGTGGGCCAGAGGCCGAGGGCCACAGATTTAAAACATAGGTTATACAAAATTTAATTTGCTATGAGTTCTCTTAACAAGATATTAGGTTACCATGGATAGTTGTTGTCTAGATCAAGAGGAAATAGGAACACATATAATATAGATGGAGGATTCAAAATCTCTAAGCATCATCTCTTCCCTCAGAAAACCCATATACCCTATTCAAAGAGAATCTAGACTTCTCTAGACCTGAGGAAAATAGAAACATATGCAAATAAAATATGGCGAGAGTGTCCCTCATTTTATTAGATGCCTATAAATGAAAGAGCATGCTGAGGAAGCTAAATATATATTTTTTTCAGTGATGCCAGGTGACTTCAAGGCAAGCTGGGCCTGCAGTAATAACTAAATAGGGTAAGTTAATTGGAATGAGATGTGGCTGAGTTGCAACAGGTTAATTTCCATTGCAATTGAATAAAACATTGGGATGAGTCACTTCCAGCAGCAAACTGCCTCAATACTTACACATTATTGTCACTTTATGGAGTATGTACAGTTCAGATGTCTGATGCAATTATCAAAGCCAGCCTTAGATAAAACTGATCCCTAGACAAAGGGATGCATAGGTCCACATGAACATCATCCAGATAGATTTTGTTTATTTTTTCCTCCACCCTTTTAACACCCCCTAACTGGCTAAGACTCCATGTTATTAGTTTGTGGAAGTAACTGAATAAAGCTAAGGGTTTGGGGCCATTAGGGCCCCATAATTCATACAGCACTGTATGCTCTGAGGTGCATGTTAGAGCTTTTTTTACATTTTTTTGATACAATGATGGGTATGAAAAAATCATATGTAAGTAAAGCAATGTAGCCATAGTTTTTCAAGAAAAATAATTTGTTTCTGAAGATTAATGTTCAAAGCTAACAAAATAGCAGTTTCCAATAAAATGCAATGTCAAATGCATTCAATGGTATATAAATCCTATCTGGGAATAATGTCTGCCTCCCTACCCCTCCAGAAAAAGATACTTACCTTCAGTAAAACTCTCTGGTATTAGACTGATATGAAAGCAAAGACATAAATGGCCACAAGCATACATTATACAGCTAAAAATCTTAGGGTGGAAACCAGTCCACATATATAACACCCATGTAGAACCAGGCAGTATATGCAGACTCTACATAGAAATAATCACAACCAAAGAATCAAACCAATAACCTAGTGCTAACAAATGACAATGCTATTTGTTGAATGACTATGCCAGTGATCAGCTGCTATTGCAAGCATCCTGTCCAGACTACCACACATAGTCACTTGTCTTGTACAATACTGATGGTTGTGATGCAAATTGAAAACATTATAGCCATCTTACTACTTTTAGACAACCTCCATATCCACTGATTATAGTTACATTATTGACTCTGCACACCTCAAATGTCTGACTTTGTTAAACATAACCATGGAAAAGTTCTAGTTGTCTTCACACAAATGCATACTAATTTGCCAAAGCTAGAATCTTCTTCTTCTGGCTTTTCCCAGTTAGGGGTCACCACAGCGGATCATCTGTCCACTTATGATTGGCAGAGGATTTTTGTGGTGTCGAGTTGCCAGCCCAGCACCAACCTTCCACAGAAGGCACACATGCACACCTAGGGCCAATTTAGAGTGTCCAATCCACCTACTGCATGTCTTTGGGAGGAAACTGCAGCACCCGGGGGAAACCCACATGACCACAGGGAGGACATGCAGACACCGCATAGAAGGCACCCCAGTCGAAAATCGAACCGGAGAACCTCTTGCTGTGAGGCGGCAACACTAACTGCTGCACCACCGTGGCCGCCCTAATTCGCCAAAGCTAGAATAATGACTAGTTAATTTGAATAAATACCAAATTCATTCACTTCTATTCACCCACAGACCATGTTCCTAGCAATTAAAGACAGATATATTTTCTATGTAAATCTCAGATATGATATTGTACTAAAACATAAATAATAACAACTGACCACAATAATCTATTTTAACTATCCTACACACACAAACACACGCACACAACACACATATGCTAGCATAACAATGCACACACACACACACACACACACACACACACACACACACACACACACACACACACACACACGCATGCACACAAGCACACACACACACACACACACACACACACACACACACACACACACACACACACACACACATAGATGGCCCTATAAATTACAGATGAATCTATGGGTGTGTACAACTTCATATATCTGATTAGGATCAAAAGAATGAGTATATACTTAAACAAGGGCCTTGTGTGTTTCAGTTTGCTGTCATCAACACAGTACAGAGTGAAAACCATTGCAATCCCCCTGTATACACACACACATGCACACACACACACACACACAGACACACACATGATCATCGGTCATAGCTTCTTGTATAACTGTGATTTAGATATTTGATTGCGATCAAATGGAGGAATAAATACAGAAATATCTGCAGAACAGGAATTTATCAAGAGATTGCTCAAAAGTAATACAGAACAAAGGGACAAAATCATGAACAGATGTTGCCCTTAAAAATTTAGTAAGAATAAAAGGCTTTGAATTAACATGCTTCTTTTAGATTATGTATAAAACTGAAATGACTGTCATTATTTAGAGACTGTGGTTTCAGTGATATTCCAGAAAAATAAACTTTCTGAAGGAAAAAAAAACAAAATATGAGGCAAAATCAGCAACAGTCTGAAAAGTTAGGGACATTTAAGTCCAGCTATGACCCTCACATACATCCATAAATGTATACATGGATACAGACATACATACATACATGCATATATTATTTATAGTATGCATACAGATACAGAGAGACACAGACAGCAATTGCAGCCAGTTGTATGGCTGTAACTGTACACCTCAGAAATTATACGGTGATAAAATGAATGAATGAATGAATAAATGCATAACAAACTGTAACATAGGAATGTATCTTCTCAGCTCACTACTGTCAAAATACAATGTGCACCCTACTGCATCACCCCCCCCCCCCACACACACACACACACACATACTACTCAGCCTTTTAGCTCTAAAATCAAGGAAGAAGCTAAAAACAAAAAGGGAAAAAAGGACAGAAATCAGAAACGGACATTGCCCTTATATACTTCAAAAGTTGATAAAATATATTTTTTTTTCTGAAGGCTATTAAGTATGAAATTCAAATGTCTGTCATTAATGAGTGCAGTCCCTGTGAGTTTCCAGAAAAAGTACTGTCTTTATGAGTAATAGGCTAAAATAGAAGGTGAAATTAGATAGATTCTGCAAAATTAAAGGGATTTGACAGCATCATTGTTCCCACACATTGACACGCTCATGCTCACTCACACAAGCACGTACATGTACACTGATGTTTTTGTCAAGTACAGCTACTTGAACAAGTGTAACTGAACAATTCAGGGGTAGGACTGCAATCAAATGATTGAATAAATACATAATTAAATGATACACAGAAACAGACAAAACTGAAATAAAATCGGAGACATTCTGTTATGTCCGGGACAGCAGAGCTCATCTACACCCCCAGACATGCATACATCTCTCTAGCTCTCTCTCTTTGTTTCTGTATATATATGTATATATATATATATATATATATATATATATATATATATATATATATATATATATATATATATAGATATATATATAGATATATATAGATATATATAGATATATATAGATATAGATATAGAGATATATAGCTAGATATAGATATATTTTACACATACACACATACACACACACACACACACACACACACACGCACACGCACACAGACATACCATAGGTTCATAGGTTGGTACTGGGCAATCTGCCCGAAGGCATATATTAGCCCAGCCACGTTGTGCGGTATTCACCGCCCCTTTAGTAGTTCCCTAGACCCTTGTACTAGCAGCTAGTACCCTTGGCCCCTATCTAGTAGTGCTGTTGGTGTGATCACCGGTGTGAACTTTCTGTTATCCATCCACTCATCAAGGTTCCTCTTGAAGAGTGATAATGATGGGTTCTGTCTTATGTAGATCGGGACCCTGTTCCATAGTAAGGGAAGTCTCTGCAAAGGGAATCTATCCCTCCAGCATGTTCTATTCATTGTTGTGTTAAAGTTTATATCCCTAGAGCGTGTAGTTCGAGTAGATTTGGTTTTGCTAAGATGGAGCATGTTCAACAATTCTGGATTGGACATGGCTCTGTACATTAGACAGAGATCGCCTCTGAGAAAGTGGTATGCAACAGAGAACAGTCTTAGCTTTTTCAATCGTGCTGCATAGGGCAACTGTTTGAGGCCAGTAATCCTCTTGGTTAGGTACCTTTGTGGTCTCTCCAGCTGCTGGAGATATCTAGCCAGGTACATTCCAATTGGTGCATTGTACTCAATAATGGGTCTGATGAGGGAAGAGTAGAGGGGCACCATTACATCCTTAGATCTTGATGTGAACCCTTTTGTGATCAGATGGGTCACATAGAAGGATTTTCTAACCACTTTGGCAACATGGTTATCAAAGGAAAGCTGACTATCTACTTGGGTCCCTAGATCCCTTATTTCTTCTTCAGATTTCAGGGGATTACTTCCTATGTTGCAGCTTGCGGGTACTCTGTTTTTTCCAAAGGGGATTACTACGTATTTTTTTGCATTTAGCTTGAGACCATGGCTTTGACACCATGCATCAGTCTCATTTAGGCCCTTCTGGTGGATCTCCATGTCAGCTGGAGGCTCTATTATAGCACCCAGTTTGCAGTCGTCCGCAAACGTAGTCAGCCACAGCCCTTCCGTGCTTGCCTGTACTTCTGAGAAGTATATGCCAAACAGGAGGGGCCCCAGGACAGAGCCCTGAGGCACACCACTCATTACTGGTCTGGATTCGGACATAGATCCCACTACTCTTACTTTATGGGATCTGTCTGAGAGCCAGTTTGCGATCCATCTTGTGACGTAAGGGTTTATGCCCAGGCTGGTGAGCTTATCAATAATACCTGAATGGGGAATGGTGTCAAATGCTTTAGCAAGGTCAAGGTAAGCCATGTGTACCTCCTTTCCCTTATCTATAGCCTGAGTAACTGTCTCAAAGAAATCCACCAGGTTCAGGAGGCATGATCTGCCCTTGACGAAGCTGAACTGTGTGGGGACCAGTGACTGGAGGTTCCCAATCTCTCCATTTATGAGTTCCATAATGATTCGCTCCATAGCCTTACAGATCAGACTGGTAAGGCTTATTGTTCGGTAGTTCCCAGGGTCAGTTGTGGCCCCACCCTTGTGTAGCGGGACCACCATTGCCATGCACCATTCTATGGGCACATATCCTGTGGAGAGGCTGAGACTGAACAGGGAATTAAGATGCAGGGTTAATTCCTTTTGGAGCTCACGTATGACACAGCCTGGGACACCATCTGGTCCCATGGAAGCAGTGTTTTTAGCTTTAGATAGAGCCTTGTTAACCAACGTATCAGTAATAATTGGACTTACATAATCCACTAGAATGGTAATAGGTCCTGTAGGTGGTGAGGGGGGGGGGGGAATTTGCACTGAACCTGTCAGCCAAGATGTTGGCAATGTCAGAAGGGTCATATGCGCGGACAGCTCTCTCTTTCGTGTACACTTAAAAAATACTAATCTGCCTATCTGCATACTGAATGAAGGGCATGTCTAGTGTTAGTAAAAACTAAATTAAAAAAATATATATATATATATATATATATATATATATATATATATATATATATATATATATACACACATACAAAAAAAAAAGCTTGCTCCTGTGCTAGTATGTCTGCAGAAGTCACTTTCATTAAGGCTGAGCTAATAGAAATAGCTCTTGTCTGCTTCATCCACTAGCCCAGTAAGCTGCTTTTTGAGTAATGCTCCTGCCGTCTGCAAAAGGCAGGAGGACCTCTGATATGGATGCTTGATATTGGTCTTCAGCTTTGGAAGACATTTTTTTCCTCTTTTTTAAAGCAAAAATGCAATGCCTGCAAGTGCCTATAGTTAGAGTGCAGAATAACGAAACTCAGACTAGAAACACACCAAAAGGAACCCCTGGGTGCATATGTAAGATACAGCATTTTTGTATGCTAATGCCAACACTTCATAAGGATGTCAGATGAAGTCTTGGAATTAAATGATGAATGTGCTAAATCTTAAATACAAATCCAGTATTTTTTCCTTAGTGTGTTACTTACCTGATATTTTTATTTATTTTTTTTGTCCTCAATTTCAAGTTGAAGAGGCTACAAGTTTGACTATTGCCTAGGGTGTCAGTTGTTGAACTAGTTATGACTTCATTGTGAACTTGATTATAAAATTAATCATCAAATACTCAAACTGACACTGTGGCAAGGGATTTAGGCATGGTTACGCATTCAAGTCTTAGCTATGTCTCAACTATGTGCCATATTGGCTCATGAGGCATTATCTATAAAACAACCTAACAAAAAAGTGATAATTCATGTATTTAGAAAATAGAGTTTCATATTTAGTGTATGCTTTACCTTTTAGTTACAATGATTTTACTGTTGCAAGAAAATGGAGCACTATCCACTTCTCCCTGACATTGAAATATAATGCTCAAATAATTTACTTTTCACTAGCTCCAGTCATAATACTGAAACAGCATATTTCCACTTGACCCATGTCATGTGCAAAAACATGTTTACAACATCAGCTTGAATGAATGGTAGTACTGTCAACTCTTACTGATATAAGCAATGCTCATTGCAAAGCAAATAATGTAGGCACAGTGATGGCCCTGTCAAAAAAAGTATAGTTTCTAGTAACAGAAAGCCAAGTATTTGGAAACAAAAAATTCTACTGTACTGATATCTGTTTATAAATTAGTGGGTAAAAATGAAAAGGATTATGGTACAGACACTTAGCACCTTACAAATTAGTAAGAAAAAACGGGAAACCTAATGCAGATATTCAGTGCCACGTGTGGGGGGCTCCTTTTCAATGACAAGTCTCAGCAGAATTTCTTCATTTCCATACACAAGTTTGAAATTGTTAACCATTTTGTATTCCAAGCCACATTCACATACTGATTACAATCTTATTCATAGCACAAATTACACTTTTGCAGTTCTCCTGTCTGACAGTGTGACAGTACTTAGTCTGACAGATTTTGAGAAGTTTGGCAACCTTCCTGACTGCTAGTATGTCAGTTCCGAGCTTGACATATACAGAGGCTGGCGCCAAGAAGGAATGCACTGTATATATGAAACTGTTTTCTTTTTCTGATGCCATTCCTTTAAATTAGATTCAGTTGCACAACTATGAAAATGCACACATTAAATGAACAATATTACTAGAAGAAAACATGAGATTATGGGTGTACGCAAGAACGTTTCTTGAGGGTACCTGGCATATTCCCAAGTATTTTATTGCATATTTTCTAGGTAAGAACAATGTCAAACCCTGGTCATGATGTTATGTGCATCAGTATGAACTGCGTTAACTAGAACTACAAAAGTTTTTCAACTAGTTAAGAGTCAGTTACTTCTTCATTTTTGAGTGTTTATGTATATTTAAATAATGCAGCCCATGTAAAATGTGTGGCAGGTTTTATTCTTTTCTTTACAAGTATTTACCTAGCAGGACTGGAGTAAAACAATAGAAATCAGTCATTATATAATTCTGTATTCACCTGAAATGACAGAAAGGAAACAGATGTGCACAGGTGTGGAAAAAGTGTGTTATTTCAGGATATAAATCTCTTAGTAATGCTGTATAGCACCTTTACTAAAATACACTGAGTATCTTTTATTTAATGCATTTTGCATTATTCATGTAAGTGAAATGGCTTGCAGTTAGTGCAGAGGACTAAGGCTATGAGCTGCTAATGATCTACTGCCTCCAGTCCAGGGTTTGTACTTCTCCATTTCAACTGGCTTATTATGTCAGTCAGATAGTGCTCATGGGATGAGTCAGAAAAAGGTCCAAATGGATCAGTGCACTACACTAACTGACAGAAATAAATAAATAATAAAAATAGGTCATTAAGATACAAATCAATTAAAATAATTGATCTTTCTTGGATATATATATATATATATATATATATATATATATATATATATATATATATATATATATATATATATAGGTAACAATATAAGCACCCTAGAAGATATCCTCCAATGGTTATCCACTACCCACCCCCAAGAAACCATTGTTCTTGGTGACTTCAGCATCGATTGGTCCACTTGCTCAACTGAATCCCCTGTCACCCATATAAATCTCTTCAGGTTCAGTCAAATAATAACCGCTCCTACTAGGATCAGCAAACTCAACAATAGAGAAAGTATTCTTGATTGGATTCTTATCAATTGTCATCCCCATTTTTATAAATCTGGAACCCTCCCCGATGACCTAAGTGATCACTCTCTTACTTACATTATTAAGCATAAGGGTGAGAACTCCCATCAGCCCACCTATAAAACAGTCAGAAATACCAACAACTTCATTCCTGTAAATTTCCAAAAAGAACTTAACTCAGTCAACTGGTCAGTCCTAAAACATATACCACTGGAAGAGGCAGTAGCATATTTTAATACTAAATTCCTAAACAACCTTAACACTCATGCCCCATCATGTAATATTAAAACTAAAACAAATACAGTGCCATGGCTCACAAAGGAAACCAAACTACAAATCAAACTTAGAAATAAGGCCTGGGCCATCTGGCGAGCAACTAAAGCCCTTCTCGACCAACTAAAATACCATCAGCTTAGGAATTATACAAAAAAATCCACTCAGCAAGACAAAAAAGCTACTATCAAAACCTGCAGCAAATTACCAAAACAATTCCCAAAAGTTCTGGGCAGGTATAAACCAGCTTCTTCATCAAGGACAATCTACCACTCCAACTCCAACAAACTACACCCAAAACCCCCCTGAGACCATCGCTAGTGCCTTTAATAATTTCTTCACTGAAACAATCCAGTCTCTCGCTAACCAACTCACTCCCATACATTGTAACGCCACCAATAATATACCCATTACTAACTCCACCACTCACACACCCACTTCTCATCCCCCCCTTTAACTTCCAACCTGTCTCTACCACTCTAATCCAATCACTAATCAAAATATTGAAGCCCGCCACCAAATCTGCTGACCTTCTCCCAGCAGAGTTCATAAGCATTGCTGCTGATGCCATAGCATTTCCCATATATATCCTGATCAACAGGTCCCTAACAGCCAGTTCTACCCCCCCTCCCCAATCTGGAAAATATCCCATGTTATGCTTCTCCACAAAGGTGGAAGTTCTACAGAATTATCCAGTTATAGATCAATCACCATTCTTTCAGCACTTGCTAAAATAATGGAAAAGTGCATCCACAAACAAATTATGTACCATCTCATTCAGAACCAAATACTGGCTGTCTCTCAGCATGGCTTTAGGCCACATCATAGCACCACCTGTGCTCTCCTTTCCTTCATCAATGCCATAAATCTAAACAGAGATAATAATTTGCTATCATCAGCCCTCTTCTTAGACCACTCAAAGGCCTTTGATATGGTCAACCACTAATTACTCATCCACTCTCTGAAATCTATTTCCCTGGACAACCATACTATACAGTGGTTCCAATCCTATCTAAGTGGTAGACAACAAGCAGTACTATGGCAGGGCAAACTATCCACCCTGTTACCTCTCACCCTTGGAGTTCCTCAGGACTCTATTTAGGTCCTCCTCTCTTTTCTATCTTTATCAGTAACCTACACATTGCCCTCCCAGATGCAACCTGCATCCAATACACAGATGACTT
>NC_056727.1:1128336745-1128474245 GCF_019279795.1 Protopterus annectens | reverse complement strand
ATTTGTATTACGCGTTTGTGTTACAATCTCTTGCTTTTCCCAGTGGAAATACAAAACTGCCTACAATGCATGTGTCCTGCCCACCCTTGTGTACCGTACATTGACTAAGATTTACTTCTAGACTCTCACAATTTGTGTTACAGTCTGATGAACTACTTCAGCAACAGCAGGTGTGCAATGAATGTCATGCAGTTCTATGCATTTCCTGTTCCTGTCACTCATCATTTGGCCACAACTCATCATCGTCATCTTCATCATCATCGTTCAGCTACCATTTGTTAATTATTTATGAAACTTAATTCCCAGTAGCCATAATCTTTTTATGTTAGAAGCATAACAACATGGGAATGGTTGAGTAATGTTCCATGCCACATGCAAGGGTAATCAAACCCAACAGTATAGGTTGATTCTTGATAACGGATCATAGACTAAGCCTGTTTGGTAATGCTGCCTGCCACTAAAAATAAACCTGAACATATATAGCAGGTGTATTACACAGAATCACCATAACTTATCTGTTTCTACTATTCATGCATTGTAGATGTGCCAGGAGATGCAGACATTCCTACTACTTCTTCCTGGCCATATGCATGAAGTAGTTAATGGTCACAGATACTCGTTCCTTTAAAGAAGAAAAAGAGGCTCAACACATACCCTCTATACTCCGCAAGAATTTATTCTTGACTGCAACATTTGAAACTCTGCCTGCTTTGAAATCCAGTTGTCACAGGCAGTATTCTCCAATAGACCATGAACGTAATTATTTGTAGCCATTGTGCTATAAATACATTGTTGCTGTATGTTTTTTCTCTATTCGATAATTTGTCAATGTATACTAATTTCTCCCTAGTTTTTATCTGTTAAAACATTACGCTCATGTAAGAAATATTTGAAAATATTTAAAAATTGTGTAAACTAGCTCATGTATAGATAGATGTTTACCCTGAATTTTATAAATGTGCAGTATGTGTAACTTAAATACAGAGCTTTCTCCCCAGGACTTCGCTGAAAATGGGTTTTGCCCATTCTGGCTTCTCCCACTCAACAAAAACAAATAAATAATAAAACAAAATAAATAATGTATTTTCTTCCAAAAACAGTTCATCTATACCACATAAAATGACCAATAGGAAAAGCACACAATTGCTTTTATTTTTCTGACAAAATTCATTCTTTTTTTCTTACATGTGCATGTGTAATGCATTAGTTTGGAATCTTTCCTTCTGCTCTGTCACTATAATTTATTTTCTCTAGTCACTTAGATGGACTTTGATTAACTCAATTGACTCAAAGTCAATATATATATATATATATATATATATATATATATATATATATATATATATATATATGTTGATAGATAGCCTTATTCCTGATGATTTAACTGAATCAGAACAGGGCACATTCTCCCTCCTTTTTCCTTAATACTTTTCTCTTCCTTTACTTTTGAACAGTAAAAATTATTGAAGTTATGTCCAAAAAAAGAAATCACAAACTGACGAAAAGAAATGAAGCTATATTAACAAAACTAAGTAGTGGATGCACATGGATATTGCAGCATTCAGGATCAAGCCGATTAACAAAACACATACAGTCTGACAGGTGGAGGAACCAGCAACCAGTACAGTAGAATATATGTTAGATACACCAAACAAACACCAACCATAAGTAGCTGTAAATACCAGTCCAAGCTACCCAAAATGAAAGAAGAAAAATGCCAGCAGGAATAGTCCAAGTGAAGTTTATTCCATGAAGATGAACAGAAGCAAAATGTACACCAAATATAGTTAAGTGCTTTCATCCTATTCCATACAAGGACTTCCTCAAAACTAAAAACTAGTTAAAAACACACACATACACACACACACACACACACACATAGAGTAATGTTAATTCCATTGGATTTTTGAAATAATGAGATTGATGATCAAATTTAAGAGCATTTGATATGTAATTTAATGACTGAAATTGAATTAATTAATAAAATTCAACAGGATCTTCTATTTATGATGGATGAATTTAAGGAAAGGTTTAATCAAGTGTTCTGTGAAGTAGATAAGCTATGAATCAATTCTAAAAGTAAAAAAAATAATGAATGTGGAAAGGGATAGCAGAGAATATGATTCTAAGTGGGTTTACCTGCTGC
Source organism: Protopterus annectens (assembly GCF_019279795.1). Lineage (NCBI taxonomy): Eukaryota > Metazoa > Chordata > Ceratodontiformes > Protopteridae > Protopterus > Protopterus annectens. The sequence continues at coordinate 1,128,472,099 of NC_056727.1, read as the reverse complement.
TTTGTGTTAAATACACACATAGAGAGAACCACAATACATACAAAGTAGCATCTACCATGAATTGTATTCCTCACAAAACATACACATCCCCCATGGCTAGTAATGTAAGACAAGGTTTCAGTGCAACTTTAAATGTCCCTTTAGAATTTCTCTCCCTAAGATGTTTCAGCAGACGTCTGCAAATGAAACAACAAGACAGGGAAGTTTATCAGAATACTCCAAAATGAAGAAGGGGCAGAGGAAAATACTAAGTACAGTCTCATCCCTTTCAAAATCCCTGAATCCTATTACACAAGATGGCGTTATTGTTGAACAAGATAATTTTAAAGTGTTCAGCTATAGTAACATTGACTTAAGTGACACCCATTTCTCTCTTTGTAAAAAGGTCCTTTCATTTGCTCCCTCTACTACCTTTAATCTGAGCAGGAAGTTTGTGGACCTCAAGCTATTCCAGAGGAAAATCAATCTTGCAAATATTTTTGAGTCCACTTCCCAAGTGAGCAGGGATAGGTTTTGTAAAAAAAAAAAACATGTTCAATCCCCCATTACACTCTATGCTACAACAGTCTGAATACTTAGTGGAATTGGAACTTGGATGTTTAGCTTCCAATAACACCAACAGGGTTTACAATCTAACTAAGGAATAAATTGTATTGCTTTCTTATATGACTCACAACCTTGAGATAATACTCATGAAAACAAGTAACGGGGTGGTTTAGTCATAATGGATACTATCAATTACTCTGGTAGAATGTATAATATGCTTTATCAAACTGAAGTATATTCATCTGTATCTAGCAATGAAGTGAACAGTTCTTACCAGAAAATAGGCCTATTGTTGAATGAGTTGGTAACGTAAAAGGTCACTGATAAAGAAACTTTAGATTTCTTGACCAACAAGAATGCATGTTTGGAACCCCTAAGGTGCACAAAAATGTTGAGGACCCCCCACTCTGATTAATTGTTTTGACCAGTGGTTGCAAGACATACCCACTGGCTGTATGCATATATAGGAAAATTAAATCATTTTTTAGTTTGAGGACTCATATGCTTAAGTATTCCTGGGATTTTCTAAGTTTGTTAAATGAAATGATGTTTTGTTTGTTACCATTGATATTGTAAACAGTTACAGTTATACCAAGTGATTTAAGGCCCACATGGTTTGAAGATATACTTATGTCTTGTGATTTTATGACACCCAAGGATTGTCAGATACTATGTGATTTCATGAAAATTATGCTGGAATATAATTTTGTATATTTTTTAGGGAGGAAACTTCAAACAAAACAGTGGTGTGGCTATTGGTCCGGCATGTGGCCCTATATTTGCCAATCTGGTTTTGTGCGAATGGGAACAAACGTTTGTTGTTAGTTCTACTTATGTCAACTGTTTTCACCTTTACACTAGATTCTTGGATGACATTTGTATATTGTGGACTGGGACATGGGATGAATTAACTGAATTTATTAAATTTTTACAGAACACTACTACCTTTATCAAATTTACATACAATATTTTCAAAGATGAATTTCATTACCTTGACTTGTTGATTTCTAAGAATAACAGCCTGGGTGGATATAGATCAAGAAAATACCATAAACCCACAGATGGTATAACACTTTTTTGCACTTTAACAGCAAACATCCTATCTCACAGAAACATAATGCCTGTATGACCTTGATATTTTCGGATTTTATTATTGAATGTGATGAATTAAAAATTAAATTTCTGCAAAGGGGTTACATGGAACAACTTTGGATGACCTCACTACTGAAGTCAAGGCTGGATTGGGAAAATGTTTTCCCCTGTTAGGTTACACACATGTTCAGATATCTCAATAGTGGACACCAGAGAACCATTCCAAGATTTCAGGAAGATGGACCTGTTCCCTAATGCCTTGTGTCTTGATTATACACAGGACTGGAAATCTATTTAGGGAATTGTTGAATACTGGGATATGTTTGGATGACTTCCATAGGCCTTTAAGGTCTTTAATGAACCACCTAATTTTGATTATAAAAAGGCAAGAGTTTAAAGAATCTTTATGAGACTAAAAAAGAATGTAATAAGAATAAAAGAACTGGGAAGATTGGTACATACAAATGCAGTACATGTAAATAATGTACCTATATTATTGAGTCCGATTGCATCAACATCCCTTCTAGAAATAGACAAATTAAAATCCAGCAATATTTTAAGTGTAGTAGTATAAGGGTGGTCTATATCAATATATGGAAAGTTTGTGGGTCATTTTATGTAGGTAAAATGGAAAAAAAACTGTTAGGAAAAAGGTATACGAGCATCTATATGACATTAGCAAAAATAAACAAACACATGCATTAGCAAAGCATCCAAACATTTGTCTTAATGCCCGGTTCAAATTTCATGTCTTTGAACAAGTGAGAAAAGACCTTAGGGGGGACAATGGGAAGATACCCTGGAATATTGGGAGCTGCACTGGCAACTGATCCTACAAGCCAATTACAATCCAGGTCTGAATGACACAATCTTTATTTTATTACTGCTTAAGTTATGGTCTGCTAAACTCTAATAGCTTATTTTGAACAATTTTAACATTCTTTATAAAAATTATGTAAAGAATGGTTTCTATGTTGTCCAAGTCAACATTCTTGTTTGTTGGTTTTAGAAAGATGCTTGCTTTTGTACTGATTATTTTTTTCACCAGTATATGTTGACATGTCATTTGGTGTAGTTTTTAATGCAAAGAGTAAAGGTTTAAATGTTTAGTAGTACATTGTTAACCATGTTGCTTTAATATGCACTGAATATGTGTCATTTATTGCTCAACTACATATTTATTTAATTATTCAATTTACTTGGGATTAACATTACTATATACATCTGTGTTTTTTAACTAGTGTTTAGTTTTGAAGCAGTCCTTGTATGGAATAAGACAAAAGCATTTAAATCTATTTGGTGTACATTTTGCTTCTGTTCATCTTTGTGGAATAAACTTTGCTTGGACTATCATTGCTGGCATTTTTCTCAATTCATTTTGGGTAGTAGCTTGGACTATTATTTACTGCTACTTATGGCTGGTGTTTCAATTTGGTACATCTAGTCTATATATGTTTACTGTACTGGTTGCTGGTTCCTCCAACTGACAGACTGTTTTGGTATTATTAGTATTGGAGCATTCACTCTGCCTTACTCCCTTTTATTATTTTTGGAAAACTCATACAGTTCCTATACTTATCATGGTCAGTATAAATAATTTTATCTAATCACATCAACATTTTTCAAGTTCCTGCTTATTTTTAGATTACTAAATGCAATGTAGAACCCTGAGAATACATACCTAAAAGTAAAGCAAAATAGACATGCATCTCTTTGTATACTTTCCCATAGAAAACTGATCACAAGCTATAAAAAGTATCCATTTTAAAAAGTGAAGAGAATTGGCTTGTTATACTTTAGAGGAAGGATGCTCATAGTGGATGTAAGAAGAGATAAATAAGAGTGAAGCAACTCATGCATTCCTAGTGTTTGAAATAAAAGTTATTATTGAGATCTTAAGGTAAGCAGTACTTTATTTTGGTACACAGCTGTTTTTTGTGATTAGTCACTCCATATCTATGTTCATTATTTGAGATTGTTTGTAATCAGTGACATGAGAGAGAGATTACATTTTTATACTCCATAATTTGCATGCAAACTCCTTTGACAATATCTAACATGGTCTTTCCTGTTTTATTGTATATTTAAGATCTCAATATTACTCATTACAGCCTCATGTTTAATATTACACATGCACTGAATGAAATTCTGTGATTGCTTCAGTTATTGCATTAGATGGGTCTCGAGATGCTTTGATCCAGTCTGTGGCGAAATTGTATAACAGACATACAGAGTTGGTTTGACAGAGTCTAGCTAGGGTGCAAAGTAACACTATCCCCAGGATGCACGAATCCTCTGTGTAAGACTAAATTAGTCTTACACGGAAATGCCAGTCTGAAAGTAAGATGGCAGCGTGCCATGCATATTAATGAGGGTGTGCTGCCTCAACTCTAAGTTTAACACGGAGCATGCATGAGTGCAGGGGGCATTTCGGACTGCCGAGCAGTCCAAAAATCCATGCCCCTGCAAGTCTCTCAATTGGGAAATGTCAACTGACATGAGCGAGTCCGCTCAAATGTGTACATACCCAACACTATCCTCCCCCACATTCTAAACCCCTGTACAATTATAAAATGTGAAACTTTTATTTGTTTTTTTATTATTCCCGACATAGCTGCCCGTATTTGCTCATGTTTGCACGGGTTTGCCCATTGCTTAGCTACAGTTAGCAGTTTAGCCATCGGAGAGGATAATAAGAAACTTATATGCAAATTAAGCAAAATAGCAATAGCGTAGTGGTACAGCCTTCGCACAAAGAGGAGGAATTCCCGGTTTGAGTCCTGCCACTCTTCTTTCTATTTTCTGTTGGAAATCTGTTTATAAAAATAATTCCTGACATTTATCATTTAAATTTTAGTAAAAAGCATTGAAATGGTCTATGTAGTAGTGAACAAATGTTTTTTATATATATATATATATATATATATATATATATATATATATATATATATATATAAGAAGGTGAAATGGTTATGCAGACTGGTGAATGCATAAGTAATGTATCTTAAGCAATGTGAAGCACTGCTAAGCAACGTTTACCAGTATTAAACATGTTTAAGTATAATTGCTCATAGCTTAGCACTGCTTTAACTAGCGCAATAGTTTTGCGCGGAGCTAAGCAGAGCGCAAACGAACGCAAACAGAACATGTTTGCGCGTAGCTGTGCACCGCAGAAACTAGAGCAACATTGGGCAATGTTGGGCAATGCAGGGCAAAATTGAGCAATGTAGAGTAACATTGGGCAAAGTTGAGCAAAGTCGGCTAAACACAGCCACACCTCCTAGCCGGTCTGGCCAGTAGTAAAATAAAAAAGCAATGACAGGACTCGAACCCGGGATACTGTGCACCATAATCACAGTACTGAACCACTAAGCCATGACAGGTTTTCATCAGCAAGCACTTTCAACACATACATACACATCAATGGAAGTTTACCCATTGCTAAGCAGGTGTACTTTCAGCTGAGATTTTTCAAAACTGGCCAATCACAGACAAGTGTGGAAAATGAGGCATATTTAAGCTCCATAGGCGGGAATACTTGCCATAACTGGTTGTAGCTCCCATCTGCAGTCAGCATGGCCGGTGTTGGAGAGGGCTGTCGATTTTGAGCGCAATGTTGGGGCATTGAGGAGTCAAAAGTAATGGTTTGGCTTCTCATCCATAATCATGAGGAGAGACTCCTGCAGGGCCAGTTCTAGGGCACCCAGTACAAAGCAAAAGCCTGGAACCATCTAGCTCATGATCTCACCAGTGCCACAGGTGTCCCTCGGACTGGTGAGCATGTCAGACACCACTACTCAGACCTGAAGAGACACAAGGAGGACCGACTGAACCAGTGGATACAGGAGGCCTGTGGGATGGAAAATGCCCCACTACTGAGTAGGTAGCCATGGAATGATGTATGTAAGAATTGCTATTGTAGTCTATATTATGGATAGGTATGTCTCAATATCACATCATTTACTTCACAGCTGCAGGTGTCCATGCTGCGAATCAGCAAGCCTATGTAGATAGGCTGCTAAGGCTGCACCACCAGGCAGGTTAGTAATTATTCTGCATGTATTGTTATATAAAATAAGTGAGAGAGCCTGAAAAATAGTGTTGTAGCCCAATAATAAAGGTATAAGTCTTGAATAACTTCTCTGCATGTACTGTTATATAAAATAAGTGAGAGAGCCTGAAAAAGAGTGTTGTAACCCGTTAATAAAGGTATAATAAGTCTTGAATAAGTCTTCTGCATGCACTGTTATATCAAATAAATGAGAGAGCCTCTAGAAACGTGTGTTATGTTATTAATAAAGGTATAATTCCTGGAGTGTGTCTGTGTCACTTTCTTTGATATGTTGTACTCTTGCATTATAGAAATAGTACTGTTGTATTAAGCGCTGTCAACCCACACTTGGGTAGGCCCATATAAAGTGGATGAAGGGAGTGCCAGTAGCTGTTAAGCATATATACAGTCCACAACTGTTGGTTCATGGCCGGCATGTACAGGTTAATCTGGCACATGAGTAGCTTGTTATTGTGTTCCATAGAAATGTCAGTGTGCTGCTAGAAATGTAGGGCGCTGTTAAAATATATCTGATAATGTCACCTGAACACATCTCGATATGTAGATATATAAATATAAATATAATATATAAATATGGAGCAGTAACATCTGCATCCTGGACAGTTTGTATGTCAGATGCAGGTCAGGTATATAAAGAACTAGCAAAACCCATTACACAGTTTAACGTTCATTGCCTAGTGTAATAATACATGTAGGGGATATATACCTGCAGTCAATAGGAATGTAGTGTAAACTATAAGTATATATAAGTTGTTAATGGAGGTATCTTTTTACACCCTACTGTATGTGCATAAACAATGCAATTCCACACCTCAATGGGTATGTCTAATCTCAAAACATTTGTTGGGACATATGTCCTATTGGTTTATAAATATCTGCATTTACTTTGATGCATGTGCCCTGTTCAAATACCACAATCCTGGTGGCCTGTTGCCACCAATTAATCCTGCATGCTGTTGGAATGTCCACTGTTGTTCTATATATGCATGTGTTATGCTTGCTGTTCAACTGTTGGAACTCTGGTGTGTTGGGTTAATGGGAATACTACTGCATGCTGTTACAACTAATTTGGAATGCTGTTGGCTGTTACCAACCCATATTGTCATTAAATCCTCCTAAACATAGAACATATGGGAAGGCCGGTCCCAGCAGACCCACCTGTCCCACCTCAGCTGGCGATGGCACCTGGCACCAGCAGGTCTGGTGTCCAGCCCGGGACCTCCTCCTACGTTGAGCCTGTGCCACCTTTGGGTGGAAGCACTGCAGGGGATGGGGCTCATCCCCCCCCATGCAAGTGTGGGCAGAGGAGGGCCACCTCTCACCCTCCGAATGGTCCGGGCTGTGGTGAGTAGGGAGATCCAGTGTTCTGTCACTGATCCTCTATGCCAACTTGAGGCACGAGTGGCGTGACTCACGGGTGAGCCTTCCCCTGCTACACAGCCCCCAGCACATCCACCCTCTGGGCTGTGAAGGTGCAGTGGTGACTGCCCATGGGTAGGGATTTCAGTTCCACTGTTGCCATCTGTGGGCTCATGGGCTTCCAGTTTCCAAACATCCTTCCCTGTCAATGTTGTTCACCCCCCACATGTGTCATATTCCGCCCCTGTATGTGTCTTGTTTGTCCTGTCTGTTTACCTCCCCAACCTACCTCCTCAAATATACCTACATCCCCTACCCCACATTCCACTCTCACCATGAAAAAAAAGGGGCAACCTGCTCCAAAAAAAATTACACCCCATGCATAGCTGCCCATTTTGCACACATGTCTGCTGGACATATAAAATGTAATTTAATTGGCAGTACAACATATTTTGTTGTCCTCACCCCTCTCTCAGGGGTTGAAGGTTTCATATTTCTTTCCAAAATTATTGCATATGCACAGCTGCTGCTGTAAAAGAAATGGGCAGCTGTGGACCTTCCCTACACCTGTCCTGCACATCCCGAGCTGTTTTCCCTACTGTCTTTCCCTCTTTGTGCCCCTTTTTCACCACTTTCCTATCTCCTCATTTTATTTTCTTTCAAAGAAATGAGTGCGAGGGTTAGCAGGAGTAAGCACTTTTAAGCAGTAGTTAGTGGGTTTGCGTGAGTGTGCGCTTGTGTGCGCTTAGCTAAGTATTGCTAAGCTTCATGCAAACCTGCGCAAACCCACTTACAACCACTTAAAAGTGCCTTAGTCACCCTGCATGTGAGGGCCCTTGTTCTGCTCAGCAGCAAAATAAACCAACTCTGTTAGTCTCGAACCCCGGACCTTGGACACACTAGACTGCATGAAGTACCACTAAGCCACAGTAGATGTACAGCAGGTTGTTGCTAAAATAGATATATCATGCATCAGAATGAGTGAATGTAAAGGAAAAATAGGAATGCCATAACACAAAACCTGTTCTGTGGAACTTTACCAGCAGTTGTTGTGGAATTGCATTACATGACTGTGATAAGAGAACCAGCCATTCTAGCATGAAATAATGTTACAGCAGCACTTTACAACACCACACAGTATCATAGCAGGACAAACAGTGGCATATCTGATTAGGGCAGAGGACATACATCCCAACTGTGACTGCATTTCAGGGATGTCCCTGAGTTTGAAACATATGTTAGCTGTGTCCCTCTGAATCCCCTGAAAAGTACTGACATTAGGCAGAAAGGTGGGGTATTACACCTAATGAATAATGACAATATGTAGGAGTTAGACACTGCTTGTACTTCAGAAAAGGTGTAGTAATCCATATGCACTGGTTCTCTCAAAGTCTCCACTTACTGGCTTTAATATTTTGAAGGTGTACCTCACTTTTACCTACCTTTACCTCACTCTGTTCAAATATGTACCTGAGTGTTTCAGAGGCCTGGCCAAGGCAAAAACGCACAGGCATATCAGCTTTACTGCTGTTACAAACTGTGCAAATAGCTTTGGAAGGAGTTCCACAAGCATACCCTTATGGAGGAGTACAACACTGAAATACCAAAGGATGTAGCCATGTACTGGTAGCAAATGACTGTAACAATGCCATTGTTCCAGTGCTGAAAAGACCTGTGCGTTGCACAGACAGAGAATAACAGCCTAATGTCTGGCTGCCATCTGGATAGGTCCACAGTTGGGAGCTATGCAGACAGACTACTTGACTTGCTAAACTAACAGGTACACAGCAACCCTTTAAGTCCAGCAAGATAACATTCACACAATAATACATAATGCTCTCTGTATGTCTGCATCCCCACCCAAATGTACAATATACCTGTGTGTTCAGGGTCTACCAAGGATGTAGGTAGACATACTCAGTACTGGAACTGTCCAGTTTTCTTGAACATCCTGTGCTAATGTCAACAATAAAAAAGCACAAACTGTGCAGAAGTGAGTACATTAATATTCACAGTATAGCAGTTCACAAACAGTTCATGTGCCAAATGAATACATCTCAATAACTACTTGTATAAGTAGAAAAGAAACTACATACTCCCATGTATCTTGTGTTAGCATTTGTAGGGTTGAGTACAATTCTACACTGACGACTGTGTACTGGAAGTGGCAACATTCAGGTCTGAATACAACATTTAAATCACTGGCTACACCACTAGCTTCAGATATAAGAAGTATACCAACCTTCTGACTTAAACAACGGTGTCCACAGCAAACAAGCATAGGCCCCACTTTGGAAAGCTGAAAGGGCTACGCCTACCTGACTTAGCAATTTATAGCATTGGATTGCTATGACAAAGAGTACTGCAATTACCACACAGCAGGCTGCATGCAGTTACCAAATGGTGGCCACTAATTGGTGCAGACGCCATCACATGCACATGTGCAGATACCTATAAAAGTAGGCTGTACTTGCTGCCCATACATGCAATCATTCCACTGCAGATATTGAGAGACGGAGACAGAGAGAGAGAGAGACACCCACATCAACAGAAAAAAAAAAAAAAGCCAAAGACACACAGAACGTAATACCATCAACACTTGCAAAGGAAAGGTATGTAACAGATATGTATTTATTGGCATGTAGTAGATGTTTTTGAAGAGTACTCTACATACTTTGAAACATCCATATGTGGCAGGAGTATGTATCTATGCACAGATGCCCTGCATAACTACTGCCATGGACAAATCAGTGTGTAGCTGTGTGCAGTGGGACATAACTGTGACATATGCAGCTCAGCATTAAATGTCAAACATCTGATCCATGTTATCTGTGTTCTGTACAGTAGTGTGGACAATGGCCGTTTGGGGGAGTAGCGCATACAGCTATATAAACATGGATGTGACAGAGTAACACATGCATGATAGTCATATTAACTTGTAGCTTAGCATTGGCAACTGCTGTACCAGGTTAGTATGCTAATCTAGCATTTGCAGCTATATATACACCCTCTAATATTACTGTGTGCTCACATGTGACACCTGTTCATGTTGCAGCAAGGTCCAACAGGTCAGCTGTGAGGTCCAGGGACTTACAACAGTGTGGACCTTGTGTGTGTATGGCACACACATACTGAGAGATATATCTGTGTCAGATATATTAACATCTGTACATGTGCATAGATCAAGGGACATACTGCAACTGTTTGTGAAGGGTGGACATATATATATGTTGGGGAAGGTTGTTATGTGCATATTTGTATGTAGGTTGTAGTGTGTGGCAAAGAAGACAGCATACAGTGCTGGTATATGACATGTGGTGGTTAAACGCTGTGGGTGTGATTTGTTAGGTTTGCAGTGTTGCAGCCATTGAGGCCTGCTAAAGCTACATGGGCTGAGAACACCTTCAATGCATTTCGCACAAGACTGTGCAATATTATTACATAACTGTATACCTCACATCCTTCGCATAATTGATATTCCCACCATGAAAGGTGGACTGTATATGTGCCTATATGTATATCTATATGTACACCAATGGATGTTTAAATGTATGTGTGTATACATATATATATATATATATATATATGTATATATATATATATATACACATATATATATATATATATATATATATATACACATATATATATATCTATCTATATATATATATATATATATATATATATATATATATATATATATATATATATATATATATACATATAGAGAGAGAGAGAGAGAGTCATATTTACTGCGACAGATGCCTGGTGACAAAGCCATGGCCTCAAGCTCAATGTCGGAAATACATTGGCATCCCTTTTGGTAAAAACTCTGTACCCATGAACTACCAAATAGGTGGTAGTCTACTTAACACCGAAAGTGTGATGAGACCATGGGACACAAGAGGACAGTAGTCTCCCCTTTGATAATCACAGTCCCACACTAGCCATGTAATCTGTCTGCGTGGCACACCTCATCACAAAAGGTGTGTCATCCAGGGAAAAAGAGGTCAGTGTTCCTCTCTACTCATCACTCACAAAGTCCATTATAGAGTACAATGCCCCTTTTGGTATGTACCTCACAAGACATCTTCAGCAACTGGAAAGGCCACAGACATACCTCACAAAGACTATTACTGGATTCAAACAGATGCCCTAAGCAGACCATTTCACAAAACCATAGCTAGACTGTGTCGCATATTGCCTACCCAGAGGTGACCTCTGCCTAACATACAAAGCTATGTCAAACCCAGAGCTGTTGGACATGCTCCACATAAACAGATCACAATACCTACGAGCTACACGCTCTAGGGACCTAAACCTTGTCACCTCAATAAACAGAACATGCTGGAGGGATAGATTCCTATCTCAGAGACACCCCATACTCTAGAACAAACTACCTATCAGTAGCAAACAAAGCTCCTCATTAGCACTCATCATGAATAATCTTGATGATTGGATGGGAGATAGGAAATACACCCTGGGAATCACCTCTGTGGCTCTGCTTGACAGGGGCACATGAAATAAAATTACTTGGGTGGCAAAGGCCAGGGTACCATCTGGCTAGGCTTCTATAGGCCCTAGGGCCAATAGCCTATTACCTACCTATGAACCTATACACACCCACATGTACTTGTTGCAATAATTGCTATGTGAGGTTGACTGAATGTGATGGTGAATGTGTTGGAGAATGTGTCAAAGTTGTGTATATGTGGGATAGCTTAGTTGGAAACTGTTTCTGTCATGGTATTTTGTGTCCTAGCTCTGATCCCAGCAAAAGATGTGTATGCTATTGCTAGGCAGAAAAATCAGTATGACATATGGTCTGACGTAGTCCCTTGGTGTTAACTGGGGTGTGCCATTGGAGGCTAAAGCAGTACATGTATGCTTATTGATTGGTACTGCTGGTGAATCCAAACTCTGTATGAACTGTAGTACTACCTGAAGCTGTAGGCCTAAACAGCACAGTATGGTGTATGTCCACATTGCTTGGAACCACTGTTTTGTGTGTTCCCTGTAGTCCTCACAGATTACATACCTCAGGCATAAGGTTCTGTAAGTACTGACACACAGTACTGTATGGTACACATATAAAGCTCATCTGGGTTGCCATACCTTTGTGTCTTGTATGTATGTCTGATGTGTGTGTGGGTATGCCTGTAACATGCCCTCGGTCATATGTGTGTTACAGGATATAAGTTCGTGTCTAGCAACATGTATAGTCTAGTACAGCAGTATGCCACCTATATTTACGAATGTGCACATATTTTAGGCAGGGGTTTGCCATCAACAACTAGTGTGGTATACTGGTAATACTGTAACTGGACTTTACAATCATTGCAATGGATGACATATTTCTTTATGCATTAGCTTGATATCTACATCCTGTGGCTAGGTGGTGCATTGTGTCACATTCAGTGTGCCATGTACAGTCTTACATAGTGGTTTCTCTTTGTTGCTGTGCAGAACATGGTTTAATATATAGAGCATGCCAGGCACTGTCAGGCAGTTGTGGGTTGAGCACTGATATGTGGTATTGAAAGTGTGTATCCTCTGACAGCCAATAGGTTGCTATATATGGCAGTTCAGTGATATCTGTACTGTAGAATGTTAAGTGTGCCACATGACTTGCTCACACATATTGTTTCATTGTCTTCCAGGGTTCATGGCCCACCATCGCATCCCAACCTATAGTCCTGCTGAGGATGACATCATAACAACCAGTCTGGTTCAGCACTACACACTGCTTTTCTTAAGAACCAGCCAGGACCAGCATGAGTGGACTGCACTGTGGCAAGATGTTGTCCGTAGGGTAAATGACATAGGCATGCATAACCGGACATATGAGCAGGTACGCCATCACTGCAGTGATTTACTTAGACATGTCTGACAGCGTGCGTCTGATGTCCATAGACAACAGCTTGCCACAGGTGGTGTGGTTACCATCCACCCCCCCCCCTCACCAGAGTGGAGGAGCTGCTCCTGAGTCTGGTGGCTCCTGGCCAACAACAACAACAGCAGACATGTATCATCATGGAGGCCAGAGCCACCAGCAAGTTCACATGGAGCGTGCAGGTAACATGGCATATCTGCAGACTACTGTTACCTCTATTGGTAGGTCATGCATATGTGAGATGTGTACTGTGTAGTCAGAAGATGTGGAGTCTGGTGTTGTGCAATACTGATAATGTGGAACATAATCTGTAGGCCTGTGACTGTCAACTGTTGTACTACTGTAAGATTGTAAACCCACAGTAGCAATGCCACAGTTGTTGCCACTGACAAACTGTCTCATATCCTTGTAGGTCCCTCTGGTGTGACAGCAAGGCAGCAGACCCATGATGGTGACTGTGTTCTACATTTAATATTGCAAATAAAATGTGCATGTCATAGGTGAGGTGTAGGCCATGTACACATGTAACACACCTACGCATAATGCATGCTGTGCATGTTTGCTGTGAGACTATGCACATCTCAGTAACGTGAGTAGCTGCCTCAAACACATGCAATACACAGAGCATCCCAAACAATTGTGGCTACACTGTAGTGGACATTGGATAGGCAGAGTCAATACACATGCACACAACATACACAACTTTGTCATATGCAGTACATGTTAATATGCTACACATGGTGTATTCAGACACCCGCTGTAAGGACACACTCCAGTATCCCAAATGTCAACCACACAGCACACATAATATACCTGAGGGGTAGAGGCCTATTATGGAGCAGTGCGACACTCTTCAACCCACAACACATTCATATTAGGCAATGCTCCCTATTGGGCACCTTACAAACCCACGTAACAACTGGCTGTGAAATGGTGAATGTAGCCATGGTACTGCAGTTCAGGTACAGCATGATAGGTGCCAGTCTGGCACACATTAGTAGCCTTGAGTGACCACATGATGCTGCATGATGATGGCTCATGGTACTACACCCCATCCAGTTAAAGTAACCACAGTACTACACATAGCATTTATTGCTATACACCTCAATGTTGTGTGTGTGCAAACATATGCACCTATACACAATATGCATAGCAATCACCATTTGCACAAAGTGACACATATATGTCTTGTAATGCTATTGAGTGTATAGGTCACATGACACACATTGGGTATATGTGATGTTTAATGTTGCAGTTGTGTTGTAGCATGCCATGTCATGGCTGGCACTGGCATGTCCACAATATGTTCTACACTCACCATAACTACTGTACAATGGCTATGTTGAGCAATGGTATTCCATCAGGTATACATGCACCACTGATCCTGTGTGTATACATAGCATGCATGAGCTAAACCTGTGTCCACAATTATCTGCTAAAGACACAGATGCTGTAAGCAGAAATGGATATCTATGTGACACACAGATACACATCCAGCCATGGTATGTATACCTGTGAGTGATGGTGCACAGGACATTAAAGAGTTTTTAGTACTTGCACAGCAATGTTGTGTCCATGTACACATTGCGTTACAGGGTGAGGCCAATCACTGAACAACAACACACATGCATCAAAGCCATATATACTGTTATTAGCAAGGACTGTCTACACTCACACTGCATGCTATTGAGCAACACATGTCCTGCATGCTGACACGTGTGATATGACTGTTTGGCTTGTGATACTGTACCCCACCATCAACAGCTATTGAGTATGTTCTGGATTGCTGGTGGTGTGTGTGTGTGTGTGTGTGTGTGTGTGTGTGTGTGTGTGTGTGTGTGTGTATTTGTGTGCATGTGTAGATTTGTGCATGTGTTCATGTGTGCATTTGTTCATTTGTGCATGTGTTCATGTGTGCGTGTGTGCATGTGTGCATGTGTTCCTGTGTCCATGTGTCCATGTGTGCATGTGTTCATGTGTTCGTGTGTTTATGTGTGCATGTGTAAATGTGTTCATTTGTGCATGTGTGCATGTGTTCATGTGTATATTTGTTCATGTGTGCATTTGTGCATGTGTGCATGTGTTCATGTGTTGATGTGTGCATGTGTGCATTTGCTCTGACATCATGTACAGGTCGTAAAGTGTGTTTCCTGTCTTCCTCTCACAGGTGGTGAGGTTGGGCTGGTTCAGTGCATCAGGGAACCTGATGTCACTGACACAAATAGTGATAATGAGGATAAGTGTGTTGAGGCACAGGCATGTTTGCCAGGTTCTGTCGTTGGGCCACCAATCGACAGTACACAATTGTCCAGCCCATCCATGCACACAGTCATACTGACTATACACCCATCATCACCAATGCCCTTAGCTGAGGAACAGTGTACAGTCAGCAATGGACAGGACAGTGTGGTATCTATGGCACATGCATCCGAACACAGCAGCCATAGCCAGATGTCTGAAACGGTACCACATAGGCAGATGTCCAGGGTTTCTTGTCGGAACACTGCTGGTCATCATGCCCCTGGCAGATGTGCCACAGGTCTTACAACCTCACACATGTTCCAGGCTGTCATGGAGGCACAGGCACATATGGAACGGTACACCAGACAATGACTAAGAGCACAGAGGGAACATAACACCGCTGTAAATGACAGTATCCATGACCTAGCAGGTGCCATCCGTAATTACACTGAGGTCATTGATAGATGTTGGGGTGAGACATTAGATGTCCTCCACAATGTCATGTCCATGTGTCAGGACAGTGCGGGGCAGTGGAGACATCGACGTGGATGTATGCCAGCAACATCAGCAGCTGGCAGTCACTGCGGATGTCCCATAAGTCACAGCCACTCCCGTAGTGCCAGTACCAGCCCCAGCAATGTTGGGGGTGGGCTGTCCATAGACCATCCTAGAAGACCACATGCATGTGGCTCTGGCCAGTCCCAGCAGGGACTTGGGTCCAGTGTACATATGTCAACCTCTGAGGATAGTACCCAGTCTGGCTTAGTACCTGATACTGTCAGTAGCACCCCTGCCAGGCACAGGTACCATATCCATGGCCAGAGATGGTGATCTGTAAAGCCTGGCAGGTACAACCTGTGGCTGTCCCACAAATCCCTGTATATGGCAGCCACATGGTGGAACTGTGTGCATGAAGACACACACACACACATAAACCAGACACCTAGGGCTAACAGATACCCGCACACATTACATCAACATTGGCCCATGCTAGTGCTCTTGGCTCTCACACACACATACACACACACACACAAACACACACACACACACACACACACACACACACACACACACACATACATGTCGATTGAATGGCTCAATGTAGGCCTCTGGCAAACCAACAACACACCCTGTGCATATGATGAAACCTGTGCCACCCCCTGTCATCTGTAACATTGATGCAGGAACAGGCTAACATGGTGCTGATGCACAGGATGACTTTATAGCACTCTAGCAATGTTAGCATGTTGTCAGCAGTAAACTGTAATGATATCCTTGAAGGTGTAGCTGAGCAGGCATGATGCATTAAAGCTATAATTGTCAATGTAGTATTGTTTACACCAGTATTAATTCCAATAGTGTATTGTCCACCCACGTGCCACTTGGCTGATGTGTGTAGTATTGGCAGCATGTGTTAGAAAGTGGACATTACATGTGGGATGTGTGCAGCACAGATTTGCAGGTGTACATTGGTGAACATGGTGGAGGTGCACTGTCTGCATGTACGTGCATAGTGGACACATGGGCAGGGTGACATGCCCTGTATTACACAGTGTTAACACTCCATAGTTTCTATTGGTGGCCAGTATGCATTGTACTACACACATTTTGGAACCTGAGAACACATGTGTGTATGACATGGTTTGACACTGTGCTGTGGGGATACTTTTATTATCTGTCATTGGTTTGCATTCTGGTAGTATACATCACCTCAACAGCCTGGCCATAAACATTCATTAGATGATGTCTTGACAACTAAGACACAGATGTAGGACACACAGTAACATTTAGATCCTTTGGGTACTATACTATGCCTGTAACCAGTGTTATTCACCTGCACCCATTCCTGGGACCATCCCTATTTGGCATATAGCTCTCTTAGGTACAAGCATACACAGTAGGGATATGTCCATCCACGTTTGGAAATGCATACTGTGGGCTATAATGCATTCTGCAGATGACACACACATCCTCCACAAGGGTATCATACAGACCGATACCCATTGTCAAACCCATGCTGTAAAGCTATAAGCCAGCTAAAGCAGAGTCATCCACCTTCAAAAAACATAGTATCCCCACAGTACCACATGGGTATTAGCCCCCAACATGTTGAGCGTGTACCGATGTATACATGTAGCCAAGTGTTACGTCATCTCTCCTTTGATAACCACATTTCTAAAGGTATTTGGAAATCCCTCTGTGGATCATATAAGTAATAAGGGGTCCGCATGCATATCCACAAAGGTTGTTGTACACCTATAATGAATAGCCATCATTGACAGACTTTGCTGCGTTTGAACAGGTTTCAAATATACCTCAGGCATAAACCCTCACTCACACTATTCAATGGAAACTGTAATAAGTGTGTGTGACACGGATGGCCTATGCCAGGGATCACTGCAGTGGCTGGGCTTGTCACAAGCATACAGATGTGACCTCAGGTCTGTAAAGCAACAGCACACCCTGGCAAAGAAAACAGATGTGTTAATGGAGAAAGCAGGGTTCCCCCTATGAAATAATCGAGGTCACATGTATGTATATGTAATTGCCACACAGCTACCTGACGTGTAATGCACATACTCTTGTCATTGTGAAATGTCATACGGTAGTAAAAGCAAAACCCATGACACATTGACCAATAGTGTCACACACGTAAAGCACACGCACACAGTCACCAAGTGCAGGATTGCAACCCCTATCTAATTACATTATGATACTACAGCAGTATGCATTTACATGGTGCACTATACACATTACTAGAAGCTCTTTGTTCCACAAGTATATTTGTAGGATGGTGACATCATCCAACCTGACAAAGGTGAGAATACCACTTTGAATGCGTTGTTGTATTCTTCAAAAAGGTTGCTCCTTTCCAAGAGGAGACATACACACACACACTCTCATACAGTTGTAAGATTCAAACCCCTACCTAATTACATTATGATATTACAGCAGTACACATTTACATGACGTGCTATACACATTACAGGAAGGTTTTTTTTCCACAGGTATATTTGTAGGATGGTGACATCATCCAACCTGACAAAGGTGAGAATACCACTTTGAATGTGTTGTTGTAGTCTCCAAAAAGGTTGCACCTTTCCAAAGGGAGACACACACACACACTCTCAAATAGCTGCCAGTTGCAGGATTCAAACCCCTACCTAACTACATTATGGTACTACAGCACTATGCATTTTTATGATGTGCTATACACATTACTGGGAGTTCTTCTTTCCACAGGTATATTTGTAGGATGGTGACATCATCCGACCTGACAAAGGTGAGAATACCACTTTGAATGTGTTGTTGTAGTCTCCAAAAAGGCTGCTCCTTTCCAAGGGGAGACACACACTCATACAGTTGTTAGTTGCAGGATTCAAACCCCTACCTAACTATGTTATGATACTACAGCAGTATGCATTTACATGACACACTATACACATTATTGGGTGTTTGTTTTTTCCACAGGTATATTTGTAGGATGGTGACATCATCAGACTACACAAAGTGTGTACATTAGGTGACATTAGGTGGGCTACATAAATGGTATTTCTAAACACTTTGGCAATGTGATCATCAAAGGAGAGTGTACTATCTACCTGGGTCCACAGGTCCATAATTACATTCTCCGTACATACTGGATTACCACCTATGTGGTAATTTGCCTGCACTTTGTTTTATCCAAAGGGATGTCTATGCATTGTTTGGCATTCTACTTGAGGGCATTGTTTGACACCAGGTATCTGTCTCTGTAATACCCTTCTGGAGGTTGTCTGTGTCAGCTGTAGAGTCAAATATGGACCATAGTTGGCAGTCATCTGCAGACTCGTTCAGCCATACTCCTCCCATGCTTGCCTGTACCTCTGAGCAGTATCTACTGCACAGGTCGGGTCCCAGGACCAGGACCTGTGGGATGCTATTTGTGAGTGGCTTACAGTCGGACATGGCACACGCAACTCTGAACATGTGTGTTCAATCTGTGAGACAGTTAGCCACCCATCCTGTGACATAGGTGTTAATGTTCAGGCTGGAAAGCTTGTCCATGATGCCAGAGTGGGGAATGGTGTCAAAGGCCTTAGTGAGGTCCAGGTGGGCTGTGTGGCCTACGTTCACCTCCATCTATGTCCTTGGCAATTGTTTCAAGGACGTGAACTAGGTTTAGGGGGCAGGAACTGCCTTTAACTAAGTCAAGTTGGGTAGAGTCCAGTGTCTGTTGTTTCCCAAGGTGTCTGTTTATGGGTTCCATGATAATCTGCTCAATAGCTTTGCAGACCAGGCTGTGTAGGCCTATAGGGCAATAGTTTCCAGGTTCTGTTGTGGCAACACCTTTGTGGAGCTGGATGGCTGTTGCTGTATGCCATTCTTTGGGTACATAGCCTGTGGTACGGCTGAGCCTGGACAGTGAATGTAGGTGAGGGTGTAGTTCCTTTTGGGGCTGGTGTAAGACGCAGCCTGGCACACCATCCAGACCCATTGATGCTGTGTTCGTAGCTTTGGAGAGTGCTGTTTCCACCTGCATGGCCATGATGTCTGGGGCTGTGCATTCTTCTGGGATGGACACAGGCCCTTTTGGGGGTAATGGGGGGTTGCACTGCACTTGTCCACCAGGATGTGGCCAATGTCAGTTGGTCCAGTGTATGTTTTGCCACTTTGCAATGGCTGACAGCATATTTGTGAGTTGCCACCTACATGTTTGGTATAGCTAACAAAGGATTTGTGGTGGTGATTCTTACATTCCTTGGCATTTTGTCTTTAGAAACAGGCCTTGCATTATTTTATGAGCAATCATTGTGTCTTCCTAATAAGGATCAGTGATGCTTTCCTTTTGTGAGGTTTACCCTATCATGTGTTAGTTTCCTCCTTCTGTTGTATAGCTTATTTATGGGCAAAAAACACTGGCTTCCTTTTGGAGGTGTGTGTCTTGGTTTTATTTGGGATGTCTCAATCCATGCTTCCCTGTAGACGCTCATAGAATGCACTTGTAAATGATGCTGCGGATTGTATAGCATTACCCTATAGCAAAGGGGCTTTGGTACTTTACACTTTGGTCCTAAGAAGTGTGCATTTTGCTTTTGCAATGTCTTCACAGTGGTTTACTTGACTGGGGGGGTGTGGATGTCCACTGTGATTACTTTATGATCTGTATTACCAGCAAGGGGCCTATCTCTGTTGCGGAACACTGGTACCCCATGTTGGTGATGCTCCAGTCCAGTACGTTGCCACCTCTAGTAGCCATGGTGGCCAGCTGTTCCAGGGCATTTGAGTGTTTGCACTCTAGGAAGCATTGGGCAATGGACATTGTACACCAGTAATTATCTCAGTCAATGTTTGGGTAGTTGTAATCCCCTCATATAATGCTGTTTGGTAGGACCTTTATATTTTCCACTGTTCTCAGGAATACTGAGTGAGGTTCCTGAGACATGGTAGGTGATCTGTAGCAGCCTACAATGTGAAAATCAGCTTTGAACAATGTGACTTGCACTTGAATGGTCTCCGAGGCCTCATGCTGTGTCACTGACCTGGAGGTGTGTGTATCCATAAGGTAAATGGATACACCCCTTCCTTCTGTATTTCACTCTGGGTTTTGGGTACGAGGATCAGAGGGCTTGTGAGTGTTTTACGTGGGGCATGTCCAACAGCTCTGTGTTTGACATAGCTTTGTATGTTATGCAGAGATCAACTCTGAGTAGGCAATATGCAAGACAGTACAGCTGGAGCATTTACAGACGGTCTGTGTATGGCATGTATGTCAGGCCACTAATGCTCCTTGTGAGGTATTTCTGCAGGCTTTCCAGTTGTTGTAAATGTCTTGTGAGGTACATAGCAGAAGGGGCGTTGATGGTCACCCTCTTACACACATCTGTGCACATCCATCTTTGCCTTATTATACTGGGTTCCCCCTGCACACACACATATATATATATATATATATATATATATATATATAGGTACATAGGTAGGTAATAGGCTATCTGCCTGAAGGCATATATTAGTATGGCCAGAGTGTGCAGCTATCTCCACCCATGGTGTTAGTTCCCTAGGCCTCTGTGTAGTAGAGCTGATGAAGTGCTGCCTGGTGTGACACTTCAGTTTCACATACACTCATCAAGGCTCCTCTGGAAGAGTGTCAGTGAGGGACTCAGCCTACTGTTGGTTGGGAGCCTGTTCCAAAGCAAGGGACATCTGTGAGGTAGTACTGTATCCCTCCAACATATTCTATTTAATGTTGTGATGATGATATCCCTAGAGCATGTGGTACAGTGAGCTTGGGATTACTACAGGTAGCGCATGTACATCAGTTCTGCATTGGACATGGACCTGTCTGTTGGGCAGAGATCTCATGAGTAGACAGTATGCAATAGAGTACAGATTGAGTTAAATTCAGTCATGTTGCATGGGGCAACTGGTTGAGGCCAGTAATCCTCGTGTTAAGGTACTTCAGTGCTCTTTCCAGCTGCTGAAGGTGCCTAGTCAGATGCATTGCAACTCTGATGTGGTACTCTCATACAGGTCTGATGACTGATGGGCACAGGGGACCTCCTTTGACGTACATGCAAACACCTTGGCAGTTTGTGGGGACACACAGCATGTATTTCTAACCACTTTGTGAATGTGTTTCTGGAAGTGGAGATGACTATCCACATGTGTCCATATCAACTCCATATTTATGGTGTTGGCACCTATGTGGTATTTGTAT
The DNA here is from genome assembly GCF_019279795.1 of Protopterus annectens. Lineage (NCBI taxonomy): Eukaryota > Metazoa > Chordata > Ceratodontiformes > Protopteridae > Protopterus > Protopterus annectens. Next base: position 1,128,450,196 of record NC_056727.1, on the reverse strand, counting down.
GACTGTAGCTCAGGGCCATAATACTGTCACCACATCTGTCTGACTGTGAACCTTTATAAGGATGTCTCTGTTGTCCAAACATCGGGTATGACAACATTTGCGCAGTCAGCCACAACCTTTGCTAAACATAGCCCTCGTGTGTTTGACTGTATATCTGAAGAGCATACACCAGACAGGTGGGGTCTCATGACTGAGCCATGGGGGACAGCAGTTGTTACCAGCTTGAACAGGTGACCACATTTCTTACCGTGTGGGATCTATCTGTGCCCCATTTGGCAATCCATCAGATGACATACATATTTATGCACGGGTTGTTGATATTGTGGATATGACATGTGTCTGGGATGCTTGCAACAGGTTTTACAAGGTCTATGTGGGACATGTGTAGCTCATTTCATTGCTGTATGTCCTGGGTGACTGCTTTGAAAACAGTGTTGCAGGTTTGGGAACCATGATCTGCCCCTGAACAAACCAATATGGCTAGGGTTGGATGTTTGTAGGCTCCCAGTACCTCTGTTTATGAGGTCCATCATGATGGACACCATGGCTTTGCAGATAAGGCTTAATAGGCTTTAAGACAATAGTTCCCATGGTCTGTTGTTCACTAACACTTGTGGAGTGTGCCAAATGTTGCTGTAACCCATTCAACAGTTTCATATCCTGTACAGAGGGTGAGGCTCAACAGACTGTTCAGGTGCAGGCTCTGTTTGTTCTGGACTTCACTTATGACACAGCTAGGGAAACAATGTAATCCCATAGACGCCATGTTTTCAGGTTTGGAAGGAGCTGTTTACCCATTCTATATGTGATATCTGTGCTTTCACAATCTCCAGGTATGATGATGGGGCCTTTTGTCAGTGAGAGTATGTATGTATGAGCCTGTCTAACAGGATGTTGGCAATGTCAGTCATTTACAGTTTGCACTGACTCAGGACATATATGAGTGTACATTGCTATTTATGACATAGAGGAAGGAAGCGTCATGGTTCTCTATGGACTCCTTCACAGATTATTTTGCCAGAACATGGATTGGATAATGTTTGGAGTGCACATTGTTTATTGATGTTACTGATTGCAGGTTTATTGATATTCTTTGCTTTTTCACTTTCTGTGAACAACTTAAGTACTTGTGGTACATAGTTTGATTATGACAGGGTTCCAGTATATTATATGTGTCTCTTTTCATATAACTGTGTGCACAAGGCAGGATTGGTGAATAGTGACAGGTTCTTGGGGTAAAACATGCAACTGCTAGATATGTGTGGCCCACTGCTGCACTCAGACATGGCCTAAGTGTGTGAGCATGCCCAGTATGACCTTTCAGTATGTTGTTGCCTGATATTTGCTTCGTTTATTTAAGTGTGTGAGCATGCCCAGTATGACCTTTTAGTATGTTGCTGACTGACATCCACTACATTTGTTGAAGTGTGTGAGCATGCCCGGTATAGACATTTATACTATATGTGTGTGGGAAATCAAGTTGTATTTTTACTGCAGGGCTCACCTTTGTGTCATAAATCAACAGGGATCATGCTGTGCCTGCAGGGCTTCCATGAGACACTTTGCACAGACTTATCAACATTTCTACATATTATCAACATTTCTACATACAGGGGGGACAGTTATTCTTTGTACATTTCTACCCGAGGGTACACCTGATTGTTACTGCGGGTGTACATAGGATGAGGGGTTCACCTGACACTTATACACATTTGCTAGGCCTGCACTGCTATGTAAGGTACACCATTTCAGTCTGTACTGTTGCCTATCGTACTGGCTTGAGGCATACTACTGTACTACAGATCTTAGCGTCCAATGTCACATATATTAGATTGCAACTTCATAGCTTACCCAACACACATCACACTGCCTGGCCTGCTGTTCTCTGTCTGCATAGGCCTGTGGGAGAGGTTACCCATACGCCTCTTTAGGGCAATGATACAGCATTTCTTTGTGTTTGCATTAGTGTACAATTATTCTGCTGTGTCTGTGTCAGTGAAATGCTGTCATGGCTTAGTGGTTCAGTACTGTGACTATAGTGTGCAGTATCCTGCATTCGAGCCCTGTCACTGCTTTTTATTTTCATGCTTGTCAGACCAGACTGCTTAAGGAACAATATAGCAAATATGAGCATGTTTACCTGACTTTGCTCAACTTTGCCCGACCTTGCATAACATTGCTCTACGTTGCCCAACGTTGCACTAGTTAGCATGGGCAATTTTGTTTACATATACTAAATAGTGGTAAAAGCTTCTTAGCACTGCTTTATATTGCTTAAAACATGGCAATCATGCCTCAGGGGGTGCTGCAAGGCTGCCTATGTCGGATGCACATAGTACACTCCCTATACATGTTTGAAAACAGGTAGTGTCAAGTTAGGCATCCCTTTTATTTTATGTGCGAGTCAGAGAGAGGTATCATTTCCAGGGTTCCTACTGAGCCAGTGTATGTGCTATGCGTTGCCTCTTTGCCAAGGCCAAAACATACTGGGCATGCCTCCTTCTGCCTACTGGGGCAGGCTCAGGTTGTTCCTCCTCTGAGTCACACTTTGCCTGTAATGGCCTTGGCAATGGTGGGGGGCTGTTTGGCCCTGCCCCATGCTGTTCCTGCTGCAGTTGTTTTTGCAGGATCATATTGTGTAGCATAGCACATACCATGACAATTTGGGTACATGTAGTTGATGAGTACTGCAAGGCTCCACCAGATGTGTCCAGGCACCAGAACCGTGACTTGAGCATCACACACTCGATTACATTTCATGTTTGTGCATGTGCCTCATTATGGAGTTCTTGTTCAGGTGTGTGTGCATTTCTGATGGCTGTCATCAGCCACAGCTCCAGTGCGTATCCAGCATTCCCCACTAGGTGACCGTCAGGGATGTCGCCATTGGCAAATCTCTGGTACAGCTGCATCAGATGACAGATATGGGAATCATGGTAGCTTCCAGGGCAGCCAGCACACACATTCTGTAAATCTTTTCAAGTTTTCACTCTTTGTATACTGCTGTGTTGCAGTGTTCTTGAGAAAAACATGGGAGAATGTTGTTTGCAGAGTTTTAAGTGCTGGGCTGGGCTAGTGTACTGCCTGTCTAATTGGCTGATTCTGATTTATTTCACCTGGCAGCTCTGCTAGTTCTCCTTGGTTAACTTCCTACTACTTCTTTTCCTTCCTTTTCCCTTTCTGTTTCCACAAGGGGCAGTGCCACACAAACAAGCGCAAACACACGCACACAAGTGCACATGTATGCACATAGGCTTACACAGACTTACACAGGCTTAGACGGGTGCACACGAATGCACATGTGCGTACACGGTGTAAGCACGTTTGCAAGAAATTTCAGATATATCCACGGTGTACACCTTTGGTTTTAGAGTTTCAGCTAGGACAACTGTAGACACGCCTCTTGCAATCCTGAGCAACTCATGGCAAACACAAGCCACTCTGCTCCAATAAGCTTACAGTCTTTCAGACATACCCCCTCATGATGTCACCTATCTTCTACTCTACTGCTCCCCTACTCCTACACTTAAAGTCTAGGGACATGGCTCACATACCAGGGAAAATTGGGATTTACTATCCTTATCCTCATTTGCATAGGATTGCCTACTAATGCTTGGTTACATCTCTCAAACTGAGCTTCCCCCCTTAGCAACCACTACTCAGTAGCCATGTTGTCTTCAGCCTGCCATTCACCTGCATGACAGAATAATCTTTTTATTAAACATGCCTAAGTTTGGCTATTTTTTAATTATTTTCTGGTTTTTAAAGCGCCACAAGTTTGTGCGGCGCTGTGCTATGCTTAAACATCGGAGATCGGGGAAAAAATAAAAATTAATTTTTATTAACTTTCAACCTATAAAAATGACAGTGGCCTTATATTTAGCCATTGACATGCTTCCTCAACTGGATGCATCCTTTATTTGGAGCTATCATAGCTCCGTTTAGCTATTTGCTCTGTTACCAACTGAGAACATTTCTGCAAATAACACTGCTCTTCCATGGACAGGTTAGTGGTTCCTGGATCGCAAATTTACCTCATTTGCATACATTTCAGCAGCAAATTAGGTAATTTGCATACCATAACAATGTCCGTGCAAGAGTAGTTTTAGGAGCTCTCATGCATGCCCCTGCCGGCTATTGCTGAATCGCTCGGCAGACATATTGCCTGTCTGACGTCTTACACTACTCTTATACTTCGTGCAAGCCTTCGTGAATCTGGCCCTATATTTATTTTACTAAACTGAGAGCTGGAGGTTTCATTAAAAATTGTAGGAGATATCAAAATTAGCACTAAGAATTCAACCAATAAAAGTAGGCATGTAGAAATTTAGCAATAGTCTCATCAATACATCTTGGGAGATAATCCTATGTTATAGAACTGGTTACAGTTTTTACAGGCTGAACTATATCTTATTGATTCTAACTACTGTTTCTCTCTCTGTCCTGTCACCTTGCCACTTAACCAGTCACACCTATAGTTACATGTTTAGTCAATTTAATGTTAGCCCAGTCACAGAAAATGAATGCATTACCTTCCTGGTTGATACCAGTTCTAAAGCCAGGTCATACAAGGTCAAAGACAGCTCCTCATAATATGCCAGCATTTTATAGAATGATTCAGCCCCTTCTAAACTGGCAGCCAACCTCAATGTTGCATTATTTTAATCATAAACCAACAGAGACAGCATCTTCTCTAATACATTTGCCATATATTTTGGTAGCAGTTTTGCTGGGCACCTTCTTTAGTGGACTTTCAAGGTTTCATTCTTGGATAATGAAAATTGCTTACCTACCATCTGTTACTGCTCTGTTTGTTCAAATTCTTATACACAGACACACACACAAACACATGTATAAAACTGTGAATACACATATGTTTGTGTATATATATATATATATATATATATATATATATATATATATATATATATATATATATATATATATATATATATATATATATATATATATATATATATATATATATATATATATATATATATATATATATATATAGATCTATGTCAGAAGATCAAGTTTTCAGAAATTTGAAAATCATATGGTGAGACCACATGATCGAGTTTCCAACACCAACTGCAAATTATATATGCCAACTCTGAGATTGCACTACAGTGAGGAAACGTGTAAATTTCCCAATCCTCACTGTACCGCAATCTCCATTCAAAAGCTTTGGGTTTTCAAAAACTCTTATCATATGATCTCAACTAAGTGAATTTTGAGTTTGTGAAAACTCGATCATCTGATAGGGACCCATATAGCTTTAAGGTGGTTTAATTCTGACAACTTCTTTAGTGGAATTCTAATGTTTCATCACTGCATAATAAAGTCTGGTGAGGTATAATGGTTAAGGACTTTTCTTCCCATGCACAAAATCCAAAAGTCGATCCTGACCTCTGGTCAATGCCTGTATGAAGTTTTCATATTCTTCCAGGGTCTTGGTAGAATTCCTCCCTCTACAGCCCCCCATATATATATGCTGGATCTTTCAGCCTCAAACTCACACAAGAATGGAGCTGTGGGCAGCAGCACACACTCTAGATGGCTCACTATAAGGGGAAGAGTTGTATAGACCAACTGTTTTTGTCATTCACTGTAGTGTGCACTACCTTCGAGATAGGAGAACATGAATCACAGACTGCATGCTGTGTCAAGACTTGTCACTCAGTGGTGTGAAAATGTATTCGGTTGTGTTGACGAATGTTACCAAACAGGCATGGATATCTGCTAGTGATAAGCAGGTTGAGGACCTGGCCTACTGAGATCCATGCTAATGGTGGAAGGGGTGTATGTGCCCCTATTGGCCAGTGTGTGCCCACCATAGAGCCCAGCACCTGTGGGTCAATAAACTATTGGCCAGCCTTGTCCAGGAGCTCAGCTTAGGTTCCCCAAGGATAGCTCTGTTGAGTGTAAACTGGATGTAAAACCAAACTGTCAAACATGTACTAAGGAAATCTTCACTCAGTGTAGGTTCACTAACAAGACACAGCTTGAAACTGGGTGATATGATGATAAGGAAATGGCTGGACATCTTATGTATCCAAGGTCCAAGATGGAATGGGAGTGCAGCAAAGACACCTGGCTTGGGGTCCAGAATCTGCTACACAGGAGGAGGAGAACAAACTAAAAAATGGTGTGTTAAGTGTGGTTATGGAGAGGCTTCAGAAAAAAGTGAAGGATGTCATCAGAATTAGTGATAGTGTAAGGACAGGGTACTATTCATAATCTCAGCCTATGCCCCACAGCAGGGTTGTGATAGTGAGAAAAAAATGTGCATTCAGAAAGCAGATGCAGGATCTTCTAAATTAAGCAGGACAGCATGAATTGGTGTTGATAACAGGTGATCCAAATGCACATATCGGGACTGACAGACAGAATAGGATTTGAGGACTGTCTTGGTCCACATGGTAGGGTCAACAGGAATAATAAATGAGAAGTTATTCTAGATTTCTGTATGGCAAATGCTTGATGGTGGTCAACACATGGTTCAACAAGAGATTAGGTCACAAGATCACATACAAGAGTGGCCAACACACAACTCAGACAGACGTCTTCCTAGTAAGGAATGGGCACTTGGGTAGAATCATCAATTGCAAAATCATCTCTAGTGAAACAATTGTCCCATAACATAAACCACTGGATGCCACAATCAGCTGCAAGCAATGGTCAGTTAAGGCACTATGGTCAACAATACTAGGCTAAAGACCTGGAAGTTGACTGATGAAAGAAAGCACAAGAGTTCAAAGAATTACTCAGCAATATAGCACCACAGGAAGAGCATCTGTGAAGACTACAGAACAGGTATGTGGTCAGGCAAAGTATGGAAATAAGGTACATAAGGAAAGCTGGTGGTAGAAAGTAGAAGTCCAGGATGTCATTAAAAAAAGAAGAAGCACAGGAAAAAGTCAGAGACAAAATAGACAGACCAGACTAAGAAAAAATATAAGCTGGCTAACAAAGAGGCTAAGAGAGGAGTTACAACAGCAAAGAACAAAGCATCAGAGGCACTCTACAAGCTTCTGGAAAGTGACTTGGCAGATTGCACAAATAAACTCTATCAGCTTTCAAGGCAAAGACAGAAAGATAAAGACAATTGTCAGACACCCCTTTGTAAGAGATGCCGGTAAAAATCTGCTCACCAGCTCACCAGAAATAAAAGGCAGACAGAAGGAGTCTTTTAAGTAACTTCTGAATAAAGAAAGCCCCACAGAAGCTTTACTGCCTGAGACACAGCTCATGACGAAAGTAGAGGAATTGTTCACCCTAGAAGAAGTAAGAACAGCAGGAAGGAAATTAAGTCAGGGAAAGCTGCAGGCTTAGATGAGGTCACAGCAGAGATGATCAATTTGTTGGGTAAGATTACGGAGAAAGGGCTCCTGACTGTACTCACAGCAGGATGGAGAGTAAGGCACATCCCAAGTGAATGGAGAACAAGTTTACTAGTGTCAGTGAATAAGAACAAAGAAGTCATCCACAACTGTGGGCAGTATAGAGGTATCAAACTCCTCTCACATTGCATGAAATTTCGGGAGATGGTGATTGATAAATGGATACACAAAGTATTAGAAAGTAAGATGGGAGATGATCAGTTTGGATTCAAATGTGGATGTGGTACAACCAACCTGATGTTTGCAGTGAGACAGATAGTTGAGAAGAAGCAAGAGATGAGGAAAGAGTTCAACTGAACATTCCTAGACTTGGAGATTATCACAAGGTCCCAAGAAAGGTGATTTGGGCAGTCCTGCTATAGTTTGAGGTACCAGAAACATTCATAGAATTAGTGCAGGCTATGTACAATAAGGACATCAGAGCAGAAGCCCTAATAGCTCCAATTGCAGAGAAGGACAAAGAGAACAGATTACAGTGGTTTCAGCGCATGCAGAAAAACAGAAGACAATCTGCTGAAGAAGATTTGGGACAGACTGAAAGCAGGCAAGAGGAAACAATGGTGCCCAGCAAAGAGATGGATGGATTGTGTGAGAGAAGACTTGTGACAGTCAGGCATGACTTTCAAAGAAGTTAGATGAGTGGCACTGAATTGAGAGAGATGACGACAGCTGACACAGCAAATCAACACCATGTAAAAACATGGGAAAAGGGGACCGATGATGATGATGATGATGATGCAGCTTTATGGTTAATGAGAAAGTCAGGATATTCTGCATGCATTAGATTTGCAGTTCTTCCACATAGTTCTGTAATGCATGCCATCTGGAACACAGTTCTTTTAGACAGTTCATTTGAAATGTATTTCTCATGGAGGATGAACCATTTCACCAATGAATCTGCCAAAACTTGTTGAAGACTCGACTCACTGAGTTAAACCAGATAATTCAACTCACCAGATAAACTTCAAACTATGTAATATTTGTTGGAGCACAGCCCACCCTGCCTACAATGTGAATGACCTGAACCCTGAGACACTAACTCCAAAAAAATCTCACAAAATGTAGGAATCCCTACTGCGGTGGTGGTGGTGGTGCGGTAGTGTTGTCGCCTCACAGTAAGACGCTGTCCTGTTCGATTGTCAGCTAGAGCGTCTTCTGTGTGGAGACATGCGTGAATGGGCGTACCTTCGTTGAAGGTTGTGCATCAGGGCCGGCAACTTGGCATGTAAAAATCTACTGCCAATCATTAGCGGACCGGAGTTCCGCTGTGGCGACCCCTAACCAGGAAATGCCGAAAGACACAACAACACTGCCACAGCGCACACTGAAAATGCAACAATAATAATGTCTTATAAAAGACAGCAATTGTGAAGTTTAACTTCAAGGGACTGAACTTAGAGAATGGATTTTCAGGGAGCTGGAACTTAGGGAAGTATGAAGCTCATATGACCATAACTACTTTATCTATATATTATTTGTTATATCTTCTGATGTGCCATGGTGTCAGTATAATTAATTAGTTACTAGAAATAAAGAGATATGTATGCAGAACTGAAAATATTTCATGAATCTCTGTTCTGGAACTGCAGAACTTTCATTTTCAGTAGAAAAAATATTTTAGCTGAAGTCCCCTAGAATTCCTTCCCTGGAAGAAAATTTGAATTCTTATTAATTCATTGTTGTAAGTGGATTAGTAAAGTAGCCTGAAAAGGTGTGTGCAATATACCTGGCTTTTGCAAGGAAAGAGGTTACAAAGCATTTAACTCTTTTTGCTTGTCAAGTAGAAAAGTAAGACAAAATAATACCCACTTAAAGAAAATTCAGTAATTTGTTGCAGCCCAGGAATAATGCACTGTTTGTTGGATACTTGGGCTTTATTACAATGCAAAGTCATAGAAAAAAAGAAAAAAGTTGAACATATTACTGAACTGAGCAATAGAGCAAGTGACTATGAATTTGCAAGTTTCAAGATTTCTCTAGTAAGGGATGTAATTAGAAATTATGAACTAGGGTACAGAAAATTAAGAGAAATAGATACATAGCATAGAATATCACCAGTGCACAGATAACATAAATTACACAAGAGAAAAGAATGGCTTCTACTACATATCCTTGAGTAGCAACTGATTGAAACTCCAAGCTCATGAACACAATCATTTAAAGCTGCAACCTGATATAAATAAATAAATAAATAAATAAATAAATAAATAAATAAATACACATTTTTGTGTGTGTATGGGGGGGGGGTATCCCATGCCCCTATGGGTAGTGCTTCACCTCCTATCCCCATCGCTTGTATCTGCCAATTCTATGAATACATAACTGTGAAAAAAAAATCCCCAAAAATATTGAATTTCTGTGGGGCAAGTATTAGAATTAATGCCAATAAACAGTTTTGTCAGTAAGTTACAGCTCTGCCAGTTGTGATTGCATGTTGATGAATATGTGACCCACAAGGATATAATGCTAGCCTTGAGTAGTATTCTACCTTCACCAGTGATGATTCCACAGTACCAGAAAAACATGACTGACTTCAACAATTGGCTTAGTTTCTGGTGTTACAACGAGGGCATCCAATATCTGTGAGCCCAGAGAGACATGATCGATGAATCTCGTTGCTTTGCCAGAAATGGTTTGCACTTGTCACCACTTGGCTTTCAGAAACTAGAAAAAACTTCATCATCCTCAAAATGCCTTTTTTAGGCTGTGCCAAGTTTTTAAACCCTGCAACACAGTTAAAATCACTCACGACTCCATGAAGGTACTGCTGCTCAACACTAGGAATTTAAATAAAACCTGCACTGCCTAGAAGCACTCTTCATCCTGGAGAATGAAACCATATGTGCAGTCATGGAGACATGGTTCCAAACCTTGGAAAGCACCTAGACATCAAAGCCTACAATGCCTTTCATACATTTCAATCACTCTCAGCTCAGGATAAAAACAAAGGAAGCAGGAGTCTCAGTGTTTATAAATGGCAAGTACACTGCTAGACTGATTCAACAACATGACTCACTTGAGCTGCTCCATGCCCAACAAACCATAGGTGTGACCCCCTATTATATCCTTGCTAGCTACCTACTGGAATCTCTTAACATTCAGCTTAACACCATACTTATGCATGACATCAACTACCCCTCCATAAACTGGAAACTTATAGGGCCCATAATTCACTTGCTCAGAGGTTTTTGAGATTTGTCAGTGCAAACACCCTGGAACAGCTAGTTAGCTCTCTAACAAGAGGTAAAAATATCATAGACCTAATACTCATGAACATGGAGGGATGCTGCTCCCTCTCATGTATTAATACCTTCCTGGTAAGATCTGACCACACAATGATCTCCTTTAACATTAAAGCTAACCTAGAACCTCTATCAAACTCCAAACCTGTTAAGAACTTTGCTAAGGCCAATTACCTCAAGCTAGGTGATAGCTTATTAAACTTTCAAGCCCCTCCAAATCTGGATGACACTGAGGCCTACTCTGAGCTGTACATAAAAGCACTGTACAACCACATTCATAGCTGTATAGAGGACACAGTACCTGTCTGAGTCAAACCTATGATTATTGGTAAAAATAAACCTCCCTGGTGGACCCTTAGCATAAGTAGGTTATTCAACAAAAGAAAAAAGATATCCTTTCCAAAGCCAAGAAGTGACAGACACAACAGTGGAAAAAGGCACTTACCAGTTTAAACAAACAAATTAGAGAGCTGGTCAACTCCGCCAAAACAAAATACAAGGCAAAAATATCTTCCCAGATGAAAGGTAACCATAAGGATTGTTTGTAATTATGTTCATAACCTCATAAGAAATACTCAGCAATGTGCTGAGTTAATCATGAACAGCAAGACTTACATCCAGCCTGAAACTATAGCAAACCTGCTGGCCGACAAGTTCAGTTCAAACTTCTCCCCTATATCACCTCCTACCACACCCAAAGAAATACCCACAACCATCACCCTAGCAGCTATTATGAGGGAGCACATCCTCACTGTGCTTGCTAAAACCAAAAACACAGCTTCTACAGGTCCCAACAACATTCCAGGGTCCTTTCTAAAATAGCTTAAAACAAAATCTGTCTGAGCCACTAAAAATCCCATTTAACCACAGCTGCTGGATGGGCTTTGTACCAGAGGAATGGAGGACTGCAATAGTCATCCCACTGCACAAAGTGGGGTCCATCAACTGACCCAGGGAACTACAGACCCATAAGCTTGACAAGCCTTATCTGCAAGGTCATGGAGAAAATTACCAAGGACCTAATCGTTAACAACATAGGCAATCTCCAAACATTCGACCAGACCAAAATTGGCTTTGTCAAAGGGACATCTTGCCTACTCAATCTGGTAGACTTCTTTGAGAAAGTCACTAAAGCCATGGATGAGGATAAAATGGTACACACCACTTATCTAGACCTGGCCAAAGCTTTCTGCACAATCTCCCACTCTGGAATCGTAGATAAACTTACTAAGCTAGGCATAAACCCTACATCATGAGATGGATAGCAAACTGGCTGACTGACAGGATGCATGCTGTACTGATAGCCAAATCCATTTCTGATAAGAAACCTGTTACTAGCCATATCCCACAGGGCTCAGTGTTGGAAACCCTCCTGTTTGGACTATATTTTTATGAAGTAAAGCCCATTGTTGGAAGCCTCTGTCTCAACAAGTTTGCCAATGACTGTAAGCTGGGAGCAATCATTAAATCCCCAAATGATGTTGACATCTTGCAAAAAGGCCTGCAAATGATAAACAACTGGTGCTAAAACCATGGTCTGAATCTAAATGCTAAAAAATGCATAATCATTCTCTTTGGTAAATCAGATATCCCTGAAAATTATATCTGAGGTTCTTATCTTTACTAAAAGTTTTTGTAAATTCTGCAGTTCATCACTTGGTAGATTTTTATTCCAAGGGCACAGAAAGCCTACACAAAAAAAATGTTCTGGAGTCTTAAACTTTAATTACTTTTTACTTTTTTCCTCCTAATGGTGTACATTCATGACCTCTTTAAAAATGAGCACTGTGAATTGTTTTCCAATGTATGCTATTTCTATGGATGCATGTATTGTTCAAAATTGGGAATCACCTAGTATAGCTTTAAGTGTCTACCTCCCCTCATATAAAAATGTGTATCTTCATTAGGCGGCAGAAGAATGGGGACTGGTCACATTAGTCATGTATATGAGCCTCTTATAAGTAGGTACTATAAACCTTTTTTGTTATACAAGAGAATATGATACAGTCTCTCATCTTACATGTGATAGACTGGAAAAAGTTCTGTAATAAAGCTTTCATACTTGGCTCCATGGAATATGAGCCCCACTGATACAGACACAGCCTCTCATTTTACACGTTGAGCTACCAGACTAATAAAATCTGGTGACAGCTTTGTAAAAGCAGGCATTTTCAATGATGAAAGTATAAATCACTCTATTAGATGGACCTGATGAAGCTCAGGTGAAAGTGTTCTTTTAAATATAGCTCTATAATTGTAGCTCATAATATGTTTGATTGTTTTGTTTTTGTTAGAAGTTAAAACTAAAAATATAACCTTTTTACTAAGAATGAGGCTCCATAGGCTGCTGAGCTGGTTAACCTGCACAGGTTTTTCAGGAATATTCAAATAAGGGACTAACCTCTAAGCTTTGGGATTGGCTCCTCATTTCTCCATCTCCCAGATTTTCCTCCAATCATCTACCATGGACCATCCAACCATTGTCTGTAACTGCCTTTAAATAACTGACCTGTTGAATGTAATGTATTAGAAAAAGAACACTTGCCCATCTACCTACTTATTTGAATAAACTACTGGAAATGTCAACAATGGCTTTATTCCTCCCACAGGGAGGGCATCTGAGAGAGAGTCTCCTAGATCTGCTAGCTAAAGTGATTTTATCTGGACTAATCCTTTACACTCTGTTTCTTGTTAGTCCTGTCACCCTCAGGGTCACAGGTGGGATATCAGACTTCATTTTAATCCTCTGGATTACCTATATTTTCTTTTTAAGTTTAGGGGAAATAGTTGTAAATTTTCACTTTCTTATTTTTACTCTTTCCAGTATTATATATTTTCCTGGGTTTAGGTACAAATAATTCCTGATTATCAGAATCAAAAATTTCACTGGCTAGAACTTAAAAAAATAAATAATTAGTGTCAATCCCTTCCCCTGACCTCTCTGCCTGCATACACTCTCGCTCCTCATTGTTCTCCTCCATTTTTTCTACTGTTTCTTCTTCACCTAGTTCATCCTCTCTCCCAGCCTCTTTTTATAATTTCCCATATGTTTTCTTCTCTCGCCCCTTCTTTTCCATTATTTACCGTTTGCTCTTGACAATCCATCCAAAAATATCAGTTCTAAACTGCAAAGTAACATTTTTTTTCAGCATTTAAGTTATTACCAGAAACAACTGTTTCATGGATAAATGTCCCTGTTTTAATTACACAGTTCCAGAAATTTCATCGCCGGTCCATCAGTTTCAATGTCAAGTCACAAAACGTCTCTGTTCCAATATGTATAAAATACTGCATTACTTGAGTTTTATACCCCAGAACAGTTACCAGATTGTCCGATGAACTTTTCTTTTTAAAAACAGTTTTACTTACAGTTTGTTGCTGCTCTCCTTTTTCTTTGCCTGCTGTCACTGCTGCATATGTTTTAATTACTGTATTATTTGCTGCTACAAAACCAGACATCTTCTCAGATTGTTGCTGCTTTTCTGTTTCAGTTTTTGTCACTGTTTCATAAGTTTTAACTGTTGCATTCTCTGCTGCCACATCACCTGGTTCCTTCACATTACCATCCTCAGCACTTCCAAATTCCTTCTCCACATTACCATCCTCAGCACTTCCAAAAAAGTTATCTGCCATTTCACCCCATGAAACAGCAGAACTGTCACCTGGATCACCTGCTTGATTATTTTTAATAGAACATCATCTGCAAGCCCTCCTTACATCAGTTCTGTTATCTGTACTACTCCAGCAGACTTGTTTACTTCCTTCTCCATTGAAATAGGTAAACACTGCTCATTTCTATCATCCAACACACAGGAAGGTCTGTTTACATTCTAGTGCATAGTAATGCCCGATTTATAATAAACCCCCCAAAATCAAGTTATTTCTTTTAACTACCAAGCCACATACCCCTGATCACAACAAGTTCAAAATCCTGTCCCATAACATCACACAAATTGACTTAGTTTCCCATGCTAAACTGCTAGACATTTATATTGACAATAAACTACAATTTCATCTCTATATACTGAATAGTATTAGAAAAACATCACAAACTGGAATGATGGACAGGCACAAACAATTTCTTCTTATATCTTCCATAACTACTCTCACCAGCACTTTTCTGTTACTCTCCCTCTTCTATGGAGCCCCTATTCTAATCAACTTACAGTCCTCTCAAACACAAAATGGAATCCTGTTACAATAACATTTCCAAATTTGCTGCTAAAGCCACTCACAACACCCAGCAGTCTAATATTCTCAAACCTCTTAAATGGCTAGAACTCCCTCACCTTTCCTGTCTTCAACTCACTTTGACTCACGACTTGATTTTCAGTTCATCAGCCTGTTCTGACTTCAGCTTCATACTTCACTCCTAAATCCCAAGTACATCATTGATGTCCAAGAACAAATAACCCATAACATTTCTAAACCTAACAAATCATCTGGAAAATCCCTCTGCTCCTACTCTGTAGCCAAAAGCAAGAAAACTTTATCCCTTTCCTTTAGATCAATTTCTAATCAGCTTACTTTCAAACAAGCTTTAAAGGAGTTTCTTACGTCTACCTGGTTCTGCTCATGCACCCACCCTGGTTGGATACCACTGTATCGCTAACCTACAGTCTCTTATCTTCCCCATTCCTTGCCTTCCCAAGTTCCCAACTTATATCTTCCCCCTTCAACACACCTTGCTTGGCTGAATTTACTGCTGTTTCTGCAGTCTTTATAACCTTTCGCAATACTCTGTAGTATTCCATCCTATTTCTCAGCTTAATCAGATTCTGTCTAGAAAGTATCACACTGAACAAAAATTCATTTGTACACATTAGCTATGCTTTAACTACATAAACTGATTCACAGTTCTCAGATTATATTTATCTTATGCAGTGCTTATTTTAAAATAAGGAATGCATTCTTAATTCATTGTAGACATATTGTATTTACCACTGTTATCCAACCTCTTTCTAGGTAAGTGTTTTGTGCATTGTAATTTATGTTATTACTGGAGGTTTTTTTTTACCCTGGACCTCAGCTGACAATGAGCACCTATGACCTAGTCAGACTTGCCCGGTAAACAAAAGTTAATACATTAATAATAAATAAATGCACTGTATCAAACACATTTTTCTCCAAATTCTCATTTTCCACCGCCATACTCTCCATAGCTTTACTCTCCTATGTGCTGTTGCTTCTGTCAGGCCACTTTCTTGCTTCTGTATCAGCCTTCTGGCACCAGCTAGCAGCTCCAAAGAGTAGGAAAAGTTCCCCTATGCCCTAGACAAATTTCATCATAGTATTACAAA
Organism: Protopterus annectens; assembly: GCF_019279795.1. NCBI lineage: Eukaryota > Metazoa > Chordata > Ceratodontiformes > Protopteridae > Protopterus > Protopterus annectens. The sequence goes on along the minus strand of NC_056727.1, from coordinate 1,128,434,248 downwards.
TACCACTTCTGGCCTCCGCTGAAAAGGGTGTTAGCCTAATGGGAATAACCTGTTCTACTTAATAACCTGTTCTACAAATTATAACTAAAAAAAATCACAAACTTAATAAGTGTGCTAGGAAAATAAGATATGCAAATAACACCTGGTACATTGCCAGTGAAACATACTTTCAGAAAAGTACCTCCAGCTTTTAGCAGTAAAGATGAACAGCTACTAAAGAGAAAGGAGAACTCATGGGTCATTAAGAGGCAATCAAAATCAAAACAGAGTGAGGCTATAGTTACCCTTGTGAAGAAATATGAAATTTGCATTACATCTGTCTGTAAGATTAGAATGATATGAGTACAACTTAAGAATACTGTGAATTGTTTACAATGGGAGAACTGGCCTAGAAATGACAAACACTACCATTTCTAATGGTGAATTCCAAACAGGGTTTCTGAGAGACAAAGCCAGATGGCAAAATTCATAAATGTTTGCACTTAACACATCATTAGAAGTTTACAGATTCCTTAGAATTCCATATGATATTTTGTTAGCACCAGAGGGATATCGATATTTTGATGTACAATTAATTGAAGGCTTGACAGGTGTCACAAGCAAAACTGATGATTTATTATCATTGTCAGACACAAGATGAGTATGTCAATAGACTGATAAAGCTGATGAACTGACTAAAATAGTACACTTTCAAGATAAAATAAGAGCAGTTGTAAAATCAGAGTGACAAGCCTGAATTCCATTGATCAAATTTTAATGCCAGAGAGTTTGAAACTGATACAAAGAAAATTTGAATTACTGTGCAAATTCCAAGACCAGAAGGCAAACAGGGATTATGAAGGCTTCTAGGAATAATGGAGCACCTTGAGTCTGACATGTCAGCCCTGAGTAGCATTCTGCCATCGTCTAGATTTATACTGCAACCAAAATAAATCCATAAGTATCCAGGCTGCGAAACAATTCCAATAATAATGATGATGAAGCCAGTCAAAAGGCTAAAACACAGTTTTAATCTTGAAATCTTAAAAGTAATAAATCCACTTGGTTAAGCGCTTTCGTCTACAGACAGTCTAAGAACATCTTATTGCATAGAGAAATGTTGTGGCAGATTAGGTTAGATGCAACAAACCCACCAGGGTTAAATGAATACATTTCGATTTTAAGTGAGTTGAAAAAACGTTCACTTACACTTTAAAGTATATGAAGCATCTATTACATTTGGTAGTGTGGCTGCAACATTTAGTTACTGTTGCTTTATTTCTGTTTGGTATGTTTAATTGCTTGATAGGTTTTATTGGAGGTTTTTATATGGGTGTGTCTTTGCATTGTATTTAAATTTGTTTTTTACTATTTGTCTTGGTTCTGAGGATGTCTTAATGTAGACGAAAGTGCTTAACCAAGTGGATTTGTTACTTTTAAGATTTCAAGATTAAACCTGTGTTTTAGCCTTTTGACTGGCTTCGTCATCATTGTTATTAGAATGATACTGCAGTACGAAGACAAAATGATTGACTTCAACAATTGGCTAAGCTTCTGGTGTCATTCTAAGGGGATCCAGTATCTGTCTGCCTGGGATGACATGGTCGACAGACCACGATGCTTTGCCAGAGATGGCCTGCACCTGTCGCCCCTGGGATTCTGGATACTGGCTAAGGGTCTTGTCGCCCCTATAGTGCCCTTTTTAGGCAAGGTTCACCACCGTAACAGGAACAGGCAAGCAAAAACTGAGGGTAATGCTACTCAATGCTAGAAGTCTAAATCTCAAAAATGCACTCACTTGAGGTACTCCTTAAAATGGAGAACATCAATATCTGTGCAGTGACTGAGACCTGGTTCAAGGCTGTAGAGAGCACCCCTGCATTACCAGGCTATAACTCATGCCACACTTTTTGGCCATCTAACCTGGACCAGAATGCCAAAGGTGGATGTGTGTCCATATTCATTAAGGACATCCACACCTCCAGGCTAGTTGCGCAGCATAATGCAGCCAAGGTTATCCAAGTGCAACTAACTTTGGGCAAAACTGCAATCCAAATTGTAACTTGCTTCAGATCCCCCACCATGACCCAGGATTCCCACTCCTCTTTTCTTGATATACTGGAACATATTAGGGTTCAACCAAACACCCTAATAATGGGCAATTTCAACTACCCCAACATTAACTTGGAAAACTACTCATGTACCAACTCCTTCGCTCAATGCTTTCTGGAATTCATTAATTCCAATGCCCTGGATTAACTTATCCACACCACCACCAGGGGCAACAATATCCTAGACCTAGTCATTACCAACATGAGTGACCGGTGTTCCACACCTGAAGTCAACTCCTCATTGGTCAGATCCAACCATAAGCTAATCACCCTAGATATCCGCATCCCACCCCCACCCACCATTAAGGAAACCACAGTAAAACATTTCTCCAAAGCCAACTTCATGCTTCTTAAGACAGAAGTGACAAACTTCATGACACCCATGCAGATGGACAGTACTGTTATGACTGCTGAATCCTACACAAATGCACTCTATAAGCACTTACACATGTGCATGGATTGTGCTATCCCAAACAGAACCAAGATGCTATGCTCCAAAAAAAGGAAGCCAATCTGGTGGTCCCCTGCCATAAACAAACTCTACCACAGAAGGAAGAAACTGTTGCAAAAGAGAGTAAAATCCCATGAGTGGAGGAGCTCCCTGGTCAGCCTCAGTAAGAAGCTGAGATCTCTTATAAGATCCTCTAAAGCTAGCTACGAAAACAAAATCACCACTGATTCTAAGGGCAGCCACAAAGCATTCTATAGCTATGTCAAGAATCTCAATGGCAACACCCAGATCTGCTCTGAGTTACAGCAAAACTGCATGAAAATTACAGAACCAACTGATATTGCCAACATCCTGGTAGATAGGTTCAGTGCTAACTTTACCCGCTTTCACCCCCTAAAGGGCCCATATCTATACAGGAAGAATGCAGAGTCCCTATAATCACATCTATGCAGGTAAAAGCTGCACTCTCTAAAACCAAAAACACAGCATCCATGGGACCAAACAACATCCCAGGCTGCGTTTTAGAATGAACCGGCTCCCCACCTACGCACCATTCTCAATCATAGTCTCACATCAGGCTTTTTGCCCACTGAATGGTGCACAGCAACAGTTATCCCACTCCACAAAGGGGGAACCACCACTTATCCTGGGAACTATCGCCCTATTAGCCTGATGAGCCTGGTTTGCAATGCCATGAAACGTATCATCATGGAACTCATAAACAAAGACATTGGTAACATCCAAACTCTGGACCCCACCCAGTTCAGGTTTGTGAAAGGCAGATCATGCCTTCTGAACCTGACCAACTTCTTTGAGGCAGTCACCAAAGCTGTAGATGTGGGTAAGTTGGTTCACACAGCCTATCATGACCTTGCCAAGGCATTTAACACCATCCCATATTCTGGAATTATAGCTAAACTCACTAAACTAGGTATAAATCCCTACGTCACAAGATGGGTTGCCAACTGGCTCACTGACAGAATCCACACTGTAAAAGTTGCAGACTCCAAATCTGACTTCAAACCAGTGACAAGTGGAGTACCACAGGGTTCAGTCCTGGGACCTCTCCTGTTTGGTATCTACTTCTCTGAAATACAGGCTAACACAGAAGGCCTCTGGCTAATGAAGTTAGCAGATGACTGCAAACTAGGAGCCATAGTCATGCCCCGAAATGATGTGGACATCCTACAGAAGGGCCTCACTGAGACAGATGCCTGGTGTCAGAGGCATGGCCTCAAGCTCAATGCCAAAAAGTGCATTGTCATTCCCTTTGGTAAAAACTCTGTACCCATGAACTACCACATAAACGGGAGTCTACTTAATGCCGAATGTGTGATAAGAGACCTTGGGACCCAGGTGGACAGTAGTCTCTCCTTTGATAATCACATTGCCACATTAGTCAGGAAATCCTTCTATGTGTCACACATCATCACAAAAGGGTTCTCATCCAGAAAAAAAGGGGTCATTGTTCCCCTCTACTCGGCACTCATTAGACCCATTATAGAGTACAATGCCCCTTTTGGAATCTACCTCACAAGACATCTGGAGCAACTGGAAAGGCCACAGATGCACCTCACAAAGAGGATTACTGGCCTCAAACAGATGCGCTGCACTGACCATCTCAAAAAACTCCAGCTTTACTCTGTAGCATATCGCCTACTCCAAAGAGATATCTGCCTAACATATAAAGCTATGTTAAACCCAGAGCTTCTGGACATGCTACACCTAAAGAAATCCCAATCCCTCTGAGCTATACACTCTAGGGGCCTAAACCTATACTCTGGAACAAGCTACCCATCTATGTCAAGCAAACTTCCTCATTAGCACTCTTCAAGAAAAATCTTGATGAGTGGATGGGAAAGAGGAAATACACCCCGGGGATCACTTCTGTGGCTCTGGTCGACAGGGGCACAGGAAATTAACTTTCTTGGGTGACATAAGCCAGGGACCTTGTTGGCTAGGCTTACTTAGGCCCTTGGGCTGATAGCCTAGTACCTACCTATGAACCTATGAACCTATAATGATGCCTCTATTAAAGGTATTAAAGCAAACTGCAACCTGGGAATGGCACAATGAACTGGATAAGAATTTTGAGATACTCAAGAAACTTGTCACATGTAACCCATCTTTCAAGAACTATGATATGAATTACCCTTTTGGTTATAAGTATATGTCAGTGAGAATGGAATGGGAGCTGAGATCCTAGAAAATAAAATAGACCAGTAATGAAGGTGTCAAGATTATTTGTGGATGCATGAAATAGATATTCTCATATAAACAAGCAACTGTTAATAGTAATGAATGGATGTGGGAAACTCCATGAAAGTGTCTATAGTAAGAAATTCAGGTTAAAACAAGTTACATGCCCTTGCGAAGCTTATTTAGAACACCTTAGTAGAAGGCATATTGGAGAATGATAATTAAGCTAAGAAGTATGATTTGAAAGTTAAATGCAGACCAGTCAAATAAGTGCGCATAACAGATACATTGATTGGTGCTTGTCTGCCAGAGACACATGAAGAACTGTTACAAGAGGAGATAGTAAAACCATAACTGACAATGCCAGAAAGAAAAGTAAAAGAACTTCACAAGTACACTGATACTATCTTAGAAAAAAAATGATTGAAAATCATTAGAAAGGACAGCTTGGGTGAACAAGAATCACCAGCAATTAAAGAAATTCAGCCTTAATGTTATTTCAAACAAATAATAAGTTATGCCAAAGCCAGCGAAATACTAATTCTCAATCAACCTCAGAAAGAAAATGCCTGAGAGGACATAGTAATCATATCTGAAAATAGAAATATGCAAAGAAAAGTGAGATAAATAAGATTTTGTCAGAAATACCAAATTAGATAGAACAAGTGATGCTGAGTGGTACCATCCGCAGTGCACATCATAACAATAATCCAAAGGAAGACATGATAGCATGCCTGCTTCCAGATTGCCCATGGATTTTGGTGGGTAATTACTTCATTTATGTAGATGAATATTCCAACTTCTGTGAAATAATCAGGCATACAAATGCAAGTGCTGGCATAATGAGTGGATTAAAGACTGCAATTTCAAGACCTGGGATATCTGATATTGTCATATCTGACAATGGCTTACAATACAGAGGTCTGAAATTCGGAAGATCTGTCCATGACTGAGAATTCAGACATATAGCCTCCAGTTCACACTATCCACGGTCCAAAAGGCAAATAGAGAGCTGTCCATGGAGTGAAAAAATCTAAAGGAAAAGAGATGAGGATGGCAGTTTCACAATTTTAGATTGTAGGATAATCACCAGCTCTAGACGCGGTGGTGGTGTTGCGGTAGCATTGTCGCCTCACAGTAAGACGCTGTCCGGTTTGATTCTCAGTCAGAGCGTCTTCTGTGTGGAGACATGTGTGAATGGGCATACCTTCATTGAAGGTTGCGCGTCAGGGCTGGCAACTCGGCACGTAAAAATCAACTACCAATCATTAGCGGACGGGAGTTCCACTGTGGCGACCTCTAACTGGGAAAAGCCGAAAGACACAAACAAAGTATTATCACCAGCTCAGTTAATAATCATGCATTGTTGTAAAGCAGACAGGCTTCTTCAGCTGTACTGCTGATAACTGAAAACCAACATACATTTAATACGTACGAAGTATTACTATGGCAATAATGGTAAAATATAACTGTTGTAAATAAAGTGAGAATCAAAAATCCATGGAAAGTCTGTGTCCTGAAGCTGACTTAGTTACTAAAGCAGCAGGGCTGAGACTCTATTTAGTCTGTGTGGAAGATGGATAGCTGACTAGATGTAGTTTGATAAATATAGCAAAATAAAAGGCCCACCAAGTTGAGCAAACTGAAATCCAGCAGCCAGATCTGTTTCATGAAAACAGAGCCAGAGAATACTCACATAGTTAGTTCTGGTGAGTGACACTCCTGAGGTTATGTATCCAAATGAATGTGTAGTTTTGTATTAACCTTCACAAAAGCAAATGCAGATGTCAGCTGTAAACTATTCTGATAAATACTCCATATACTGTATGTAAGACATTTGAAGAAAACAGACCGATGTATAAACTACTTCAGAGTTACAAGTGATTCAAAGACCTGAAAAGTTTCAGTTACTAAAATATGTTTTAAATATATAGAAAAAAATGTCATTTTGATGTAAACAGTCCATGGCATGCTTTGTAGTAGCCAAACCCTCCAAATATTGTCCCCCACTTACTCCTTATCCACTCACTACTACAACTGCTTTTCCCCCCTCAACTCCACCCTTCTATATCCCTGTGAATACACCCTCACACATTTCATTCTAATCCTCTTCTCTCAAATTTATTAACCATCTCTCTTCCTACACATCCTTCTCACTCAACTCATACTCTGTCTCCCACCATGTAAACAAAATCTGCCTATGCTCTAATACCCTTATTTCTAAGCCTAATCCTCTTCTGCTTACTCTACCTTACTAGTCTTCCACAGTTTCAGCACTCCCCTCCCTTTCATACAACTGCAATTTACGTTAAAAAAGATTTTTCCTTTACAACCCACGCCTCCCCCACCTCTACAAACATAATGAATTTTTTCTATTTCAAAGGAAGCTCTTCCTTACCCCTAGTAAACCACTTCCCATACCCACCAAACTCACCTCATTAGGTTCCAATATCTACACCTATGACCCATTAGAAAATAGATACCTATCCATCTACTACTCAAAATTTAATACCCTCCTCCTCCGTTCTGGAGACATACACCCTAACCCAGGGCCTTCATACAACTCCACCTCTAAACCACATTCACATAGCTCTCCCCTGCACTACAGATCTCTTCTCCTTGCCACACTTAATGCCAGGAGCCTTTGTAATAAAATACCTTTCTTTCATGCCTGGATCTCTCATAACAAACCTGATATAGTCTCTATCACAGAAACCTGGCTAAAACCACATATAAAAGATACCAAAATTATGCCCCTTAACTATAAACTTATAAGAAGTGACAGACCTCAAAAGAAAGGTGGAGGAGTAGACTTACTTTTCTCCTCCTCCTTAACAGTAACACCCTATAATAAGCCCATACCCTCATTTGACACCGCCGAGCTAACCCTCACCTTTCTCAAAGTAAACAACAAAAAAACTTTATGCATTGCCTCCCTGTACATTCCTCTTGGTAACAATATCCCTATACTGGAAGATATTCTTGCCTGGTTCACCTCCAACATAAACAATGAGACAATAATCCTAGGCGATGTCAAAATAAACTGGTCTTCTATTGACTCATCTACCCCTTCTCAAAGAATCAACCTATATCAATTCACACAACTAATCAAAACCCCTACTAGACCAAATAAAGATTACACTACAGGTAGCATCCTTGACTGGATACTAGTCTCCCACCCAAGCCGAGTTTATGATAGTGGCACTCTCACAGACTCCCTTAGTGACCATCTACCTGCCTACATATGCCATTCCCTCTCCACTATCCTCTTTCAACACAGACACATTACCACCCTCAACATGCAAAACTTCAACCCCCTAATTTTCTCTAATACCTTAAAACAGATAGACTGGAACCCTCTAAAGTCCCTCCCTTTAGATGCCGCAGTCTCACATTTCAATAGAATTTTCACTGATATACTTAACCATTTCGCCCCCAGTAGAACCAAAAGACTCAGATTCAAAACAGCCCCCTGGCTAAATAAAGACACAAAACTACTTATGCACCACCAAGATAAAATCTGGAAATACTACCAAAAATGCAAAACTCCCAACTCTCTTGCCGAATACAAGCAACTGCGAAATCAAGTAAAAAGACAAATCACCACTGACCACAAATTCTACTACCTTAAACTTCAAAGTAATCATAAAACCAACCCCAGAAAATTTTGGAATAGTATTTCATCAATATTATCCCCAGGCAAAAAAGAGAATCCTTGCCCTGACCCAGACACACCAGACCTCCACCTAGCTACCCAATTTAACTCCTTTTTCATTGACTCCATAGGCAAGCTCACCTCTTCTTTCCCTAACAACACCCCCCCCAACTTAATGGATAACAAAAACTTAACATCCATGAACCCTAAGTCCTCCCCTTTTACTCTCAAATCCATTCCTACCCACATTATAAAAAAACTCCTACAAAAGTTAAAACCTTGCTCTAATGCCCCAGATGACATTCCATCCAAATTTCTCCAACTAGCTGCTGATGGCATAGCCCTTCCAATCAGCATCCTAATAAATCACTCCATTCAGGAGTCCTATGTACCATACCTCTGGAAAAAAGCTTCATTACCCCCCTCCATAAAGGAGGTACAAACTGTTCAATCTCCAACTTTCTCCCTATTGCTATCCTATCCCCTATCTCTAAGATACTTGAAAAATGTATTCACCTCCAACTATTACCCTACCTATTGGACAACCAACTCCTAACTCCTACCCAACACGGGTTTGTACCAAGACATAGCACCACCACTGCCCTTCTTTCCTTCCTTGAAATCATTAACTCTGCTCGTGACTCTGGGAACATAGTTTCTATGCTCCTCCTCAACTTATGTATAGCTTTCGACACTGTCTCTCATGTGCTTCTACTTTCTAAACTCTCCCATCTTAATCTCTCCTCTTTGTCTATCAAATGGTTCTCCAGCTATCTCTCAGCCAGGGAACAAGCTGTAAAATGGAACTACTGCACTTCCTCTTTCCTTCACACCCCAACAGGTGTACCCCAAGGCTCTATTTTGGGTCCTTTACTATTTAACATTTTCATCAATGATTTCCACCAAAAGATCCCCAATGCTAAACTGGTGCAATACATGAGCGACTCCACTATCATCTGCTCAGCCAAAACTCTTCCTTTACTAATAAACCTTACGCAAGAAGCCTTCTCCTCCACTGAGTCCTGGATACTTGACAATCACCTAGCCCTAAATGCCTCCAAGTCTAAAATAATGATCTTTACCCCTTCTAGACATGCTGCTGCTGACAAAGCATCCTTCTCTATACTTAGCCTAAACAAAACAACTATTGAAATAGTTCCCCATACAAAACTTCTGGGCATTCTTATCGACAACCAGCTAAAATTTGATATCCACCTACAAACCAATATTAAAAAGACTCATCAAAAACTTGGTATGCTTTATCGACACAGGCGCTACCTTTCTCTGTCTTCTAGACAACTCCTATCTACCACCTACCTCCTACCCTCCCTTTTGTATGGAGCTCCGTTACTCTCTAACCTCCAATCATCCCTAAAATCTAAACTTTCTAAACTCATGTTATAACAAAATTTCAAAGTTTGCCACAGGATCCAAATCCTCTACTCACCATTGCAACTCCCTACATGCTCTAAATTGGTTGGAACTCCCAAGCTACCTAAATTTAATTCAACTAACTACAGCACACAAGCTAATTTTCAAACCTTTTAACTGTCTATCACTCTCCTCTTCCCTAAAACTTCACCAGTCACATAGAACACTTAGATCCACAAATCAGAACCTCTTAGAACTTTACAAGCCTTTACACTCACCAGGGAAACTTCTACTATCATTCTCCCTTGCCAGATTATGGAACTCTCTTCCCCCTTACATTAGAACTATCCCTAACCTACCATCCTTTAAAACGCTACTCCACTCTCACCTCTACTCCCTCTGGGAGTGCTCCTGTATCCATCCTACCTGATTCCTGAGACCTATCCCTATTCTATTCTACTCTAATCTCTGCCACTGCTTCAATTCATCTCTCTAAAATTCCTTTGCCTAAATACATGTAGTGTATTAAATGAACATAAATTTATTGTTTTTGCTAATATCTTAAAAGTGATTGACTCAGCTCATATATTTCAAGATATGTAAAATCTTTCCTTGCTGTATATTGAATGTTAAACTGTTGCTCTCATATGCTGTACTAATACATTGTATATTGTATATTGTCTTTCTGTCTGGAGCTTTTCTCCTCAGGCCTCCATTGAAAATGGGCTACCTTGGCCCAATGGACTTTCCCGGTTAACAAACTGAAATAAATAAATACATTGATAAGTGCAAGATACCATGACATAAAAGGATAAAGACTTTATTATGGCCCAGGTAACTAGTGGTTTAGGTGCCTGATGGAGCTGGCAGTGGACAACAGTCACGCTCATTATGTGGATAAGGGGGCAATCTTGTGCCATAACATGTCATAGTCCCTCACAGAAGGAGTGATAGTAAAAGGTCACGTGTTTAGCAACCAAGCTATTTTGGTAATAGCCCTCATATAGCGAGTACACAGAAGTATGAACCTTTATTGCAGAGGCTATTGTGGATCTTGTGGCGACACAGGTCATTTATCACCATGCAAGGAGAGGTTTTAGGTCTAAATAAATATGCTCTCATTACCTGTGTGTCAATAAGGGCATGAGCTACTGCTGTGGCTGTCTGTATGAATGCCTTTCCCAACCAGTTCTCAACCACGCTGGGGAATACCCAAGACAGGGTAACATGTGGACATGATTAATAGGTGGAGGCTTGAAGTTCAAGAGGTAGGTGGGGGAAAAAAATCACATAGAATAAAATCCAATAATCAGTTCACCACAGTGTATGCTGTTCCACCGATATACAGTATAGAGATGTTTTCTATGTCTTCTGAAAAGGGGAGCATTGTACATGGGTATTTAGCTTTAATGATAAATAGTTAACTAGGTGACTTAGCATTCTTAGGTACATGAATATTGCAGAGATTTCACTTGAAATACATATCATATGCAGGTGAAACCACATCTATTGTGTATGTAGTTTGAACTTTCAAACCTAAAGGTATGGCATAATCCATTGCCTTTTGATGTGGGTTACACTACTCTCTGACAAGTGCAGCTCATGTGAACTGCTTTAATACAAAATGTCTTTTTATTGCAATTTTTTTTTAATTTACCCCCACTGTTACATGAGTGTATAGTTGCTGCATTTAAGCAAGGGTGGTTTGGGGGCCAAGACTCCCATAAAGAGGGAAACATTTTCCCCTCATTTTTAGCATGCTTGAGTTATGCTTTATAACAAAAAATCAAATGAAGTATTACTTGTTTTAAGAAATCTTGACCAAACATAGGTAAAGTTTGTGAAATGCAGCTAAAATAGATTGTGCTAACCAATATACCCTCTCAGCATCCACACTTAATCATGAAGTGGGTACTTAAATGCATCTTGGTCATCAGTAATGAAGAAATGGTAGCTATGATAAACTCTTCTCATGTTTTTTCTTCTTAAGACTTCTCTTTGGATGAGAAATTATGTTTGGACCAACTTATTAAAGACAAAATTATGAGGATCATGAAACATAACAAAGTTGGGGATATTGTGTTTTTTTTTATTATACCTCTCAACTTCCTAACACAAGAAATTTGGACAAAACCTTAAATAATACGGGAACAAAGACCCAAAATATGGACAGATTTTAAATATTGTTCTTATAAACTTAGAATGTTGTTAGAATAACTGGTTTTGTGTTAGCTTGCATTTTCTAAAGGATATGAAGTCTGAAACTCAAATGTATGTGATTATTTAGTGACTTCAATCTTCATGTAAGAGCTGCAGGGCATAACCATTGGTTTAAATTTATGGTGTTGGAGGTTTATACACCAGGACTTAGAGGGGGCGATGTCAGGACACAGACAAAATGATGCGAAGGGTTTAAATGATGTTATCCCTATTAAGCCAGTACTTAGGTCACGTGACCTAAGACACTGAGCTATAAAATGCTGTTTGCTATATGTGTCTAAATTGGATCTGATGAAGTACCCATAAGGTATGAAAGCACTCATCCTTGTTTTTTAAAGTTTTATTCTCTGTTTTATTAAATGGATTTTCTTCTATGTTTCTCTGCCTACCAGTTTTTTTCTTTGATATAATTTTTGCCTATTTTACTGGTTGCTCTTTACTTGCTTTGGACTACTTGTTTTTATTTAAGAGCATGGCAGAGAGCATTTTGAATGTGGTAGATGCTACTCCAGGAGCTAATCAGGACAGTGTATTCTTTGAATGGCTTGACTGTTTGCTAAGGGTGAATAGCAATCCCATGTTTCTGTGGAGACGGATTTGTTAGAAGCTGATGTTACAGAAACAGCAGAGACTGGCACCTATGAATGGTTCTTTCAAACTTTCCATTCTGTAGAGAATAGCCTCTATCGATATAAGAGGCTCCAATGGCAAAGAATGCACTTTGAAGCATGTCTACGATATAAAGTGATTCCTAGAGGCTTGCGGGTATGTAAAATGCCCACATATGGAAATTCATTACCTGATCTACTGAAAGAATGGCAGAACTACAATCTAGAAGTAAGTACTGGATATATACATCTGCTGCTTAGATACTTTATGCCTGTTGAAAACAAACTACGAACTGAAGTAATGGACACCATCTCTGAGCTTAATTCCTCAGCAGACATTATACCTTATAGGTATAAATTGGATGAGCTATTTGCAGATGTTGAACAATATGACAAGTGGTTACTTGATGTCAAAAAGAAAACAACTGACTAGGGATTTGAACGATTTCAACAGTGGACATATTTTTGCCTGGTCTGATGAAAAACAGCCTTTCTGCGAATCAGAGCGCACCAAGGTTTACAAGGATGTATGCCCATCCAATAGTGAGAAGACTTCAACAGTTGGGGGAGGTGCTGCAACGGCAGCACAAGTTGAACAACTACAAGCTGTAACAGCTGATGTTTTACCTAATAATTCTCAAAATCCTTTTAATGGTTTTCCAACTTTGTTAGGGACAGGACCTAACAAAACTGTTGAGAATGCTATGGTGCCGAGCCGGATAACACCGCCAGGGTGGAGTGAACCTGCTATTAAGGCTACTGAGAATGGGAGTGTCTTGTCAGCTACTAAACAGCCTTTTTACTGCTACAAGCACCGGAGCTTCTGAGAAGGAAGCACAGAGGGAGATCCATGAGCCGAGACAGGAGCTTGAAGAAGAGGCAGTATACACAAGAACAGATAGAGACAGGTCCTGTAGTTCGGAACAAAATACGAAAGGTTTGATTTTTAATCTTTCTTCAGTTACTTTAACACCTAAACAGAGTGATGTACTGAACCATGGATTAAATTGTATACCTGCTGGATACTCTTCACTTAATGTTGCACTAGTTGACTTAAAACTCTTTGTTAGGAACATTTTGTTGAAACTATTGTATGGCAACAAAGAGCACTCTAATGTTTCTGCTTATAGGAAACCCAGTGTTTTTACTCCTACGAATATCCCTTTGGTAGAGGCCTTTTACAAGTCATGTGTAGATGATATTTATAGTTATTTTACTTATTCTTCTGGTAAAAATGTGAAAGACTACAACAACTTAAGCCGAGATGAGTACTCCTCTTTACTGGACTTAATAGAACGTGATGATATTTGCTTCCACCCTGCTGATAAAGGGGGTGGTATAGCTGTTATGGATGTGTTATTCTTTTTAAGTGCTATGAAGTTAATGTTGAGTGATGAGCACACATATACTATGGTGAATAGAACTGAGATACTAAAATTGACTGCTAAGATACATGAAAGTGTTGAAGGTTTGTTGATGGAAGGTGTGATAGATAAAACTCTGTATGAATACTTTCTTGTTGAGAATGCAGTGATACCTAAAATCTATGGGCTACCTAAGGTACACAAAGATCAAGTGAACCCACCTATACGGCTGATAATTTCCAGTAGAGGGTGGGCCACAGCGCCCATGTCAATATATGTAGAAAATCAGCTTCGCCCTGTGGTCAATGGGGTAGGAAGTATTTTGAGAGATACTAGGAATTTTCTTAGCAAGCTACATTACTGGTCTGCTGTGGAGTACAGAGAAGATGTTTTATTGGTGACCATGGATATAACTTCCCTTTTTACTTGTATTCCCAATGACACTGGTATTAATAAAATCAGACTAATTTTAGGTCGAAACCCTGCCTATGATAGAAACAAAATATACTTATCTGTACTTTGTTTGAGCTTATACTGGGGTATAATGCTTTTGTGTTTGAAGATGAGTTCTATTTACAACAGACAGGGGTGGCCATGGGCACGGTTTGTGCCAACAGTTATGCCAATATGGTCTTGGCTGAATGGGAGTTACAATATGTATTCTCTGAATTGAATAGCTTTAAGGGGTCAATCCTTTACTACTGCCGATATGTGGATGACCTGTTCCTTGTTTGAGAGGACATGATAGAACTCTTAGTCAGTTTGCACAATATTTGGATAGTGCTACGAGCTTTCTCCATTTCACCTATGATTAGATGAAGGAATGTATCTCATTTCTAGATGTAATGGTCTGTAAAACTTTGGGAGGGTTGTATACAAGGCAGTATGTGAAACCCTGTAAGACCAACAATGTTGTACATTCTCGCAGTATGCGCCCCAAACATGTGAAGCAAAATGTTCTAAGGGGATAGTTCTTCAGAACAGCCAGATTAAATACAAGGGACAGTGACATGTATGACTCCTTTGAGGTTTTGACAACTAGCTTTTTGAATAGAGGGTATGATAGTTCAGAAATCTCAATTGCACAGAATGACACAATTCTGTTGAGAGATACCCATACCAGACCTTATTTTGAGGAGAGGGTAGAACAGCCTACCTCTCATAGTTTGCCATCTACTCAACCTATATGTACGAGTCTCACTTATTCTAAGGACTCAGGCTCTATTTGTGAGATACTTAGGAGACATTGGAAGGTTCTGGTTTCAGATGGTAAATGCAAGGGGGTACTAGGTATTTCCCCTTCCTTCTGTTTCAGGAATCGCCCGTCTATAAGAAAGATGATGTGTTATAAACCTCTGACAAGTCAAAGAAGAAATGTTGTGAGTGAGAGAATAGGCACATATCCCTGCCACTACTGTAAATACATCAATATTGATTATCAGTTTATACACCCAGACACAGAGCATGCATAAAATATCAGACTTCATGCTGGTTGTGGTAGTCTAAATGTGGTATATTGTGCCTCTTGTGGAGTTTGCAAATGTTTCTATGTTGGCAAAACCAACCGATCCCTAAAAGATCGGATTAGAGAGCACATCTATAGTATTTATAGATGTGATGAGAGGAATGCGCTATCAAAACATGTAAGACCTGCAGGACATAACCATTGGTTTAAATTTATGGCGTTGGAGGTTTATACACCAAGACTTAGAGGGGGCGATGTCAGGACACAGACAGAATACATTGAAATAAAATGGATGCATATACTTTGAGCTACTGATGGGAAGGGGTTAAATGATGTTATCCCTATTAAGCCAGTAATTAGGTCACGTGACCTAAGACACTGAGCTATAAAATGCTGTTTGTTGTATGTGTCTAAATTGGATCTGATGAAGTACCTGCAAGGTATGAAATCGCTCATCCTTGTTTTTTTTTTAAGTTTTATTCTGTGTTTTATTAAACGGATTTTGTTCTACCATTCTCTGCCTACCAGTTTATTTCCTTTGATAGAATTTGTTTATCATACCTTTCAAGTTCCTAACACAAGAAATTTGTACAAAACCTTAAATAATAGGGGAACAGAGACCCAAAATATGGACAGATTTTTAAATATTGTTCTTATAAATTTAGAATGTTGTTAGAATAACAGGTTTTGTGTTAGCTACCATTTTCTAAAGGATATAAAGTCTGAAACTCAAATGTATGTGATTATTTAGTGACCTCAATCCTCTGTAGTTCACCAAAAGAGCACAAATTTTAAGAGGAGCAGATCAAAAATATGAGACAAAAATATGGACATTCTGCAAAAATCTGGACAGCTGAGAAGTTTGTTTTTTATTCTGTTAACTCCATGAGCAAAATGTTTATTTATTTTTATTTAACATTTGTTGACCAGATTCCACAGATCCTGTTTTCAGCAGAGGCCCAGGGAGAAATGTTCCAGAAGCATGTCTTTAGAATGTGGGAGGAAACCAGAGTAACCCCACGCAAACACAGGGAGAACATGCAAACTCCACACAGAAGGCACCCCAGCTGAGAATCAAACCAGAAAACCTCTTGCTGTGAGGTGACAGCATTAACCACTGCACCACTGCGCCAGCTAAGTGTCATTTAGCATTCTTCATGATGATTTAGTGTACGAATACAGTTCTAAGAACCAAGTCAATATATCATATGGGAAAGCTGACATATCTAAATGATTGTTTATTATAAGGTTTAATTTTAAGTTTTTAGTTTTTGTATGTTGTTGCCCCCAAGATCCATACAATTTAAGGAATTCTGAAAATACATAGAAGTATACTTTTGACTTATAGGATCAGCCAGGATTCAAAACCATGCCCATTTGCAGTGTACATAGATGGTTCTCCTTCACAAGATCAAATGGATGGAAGCTCGAAATTCATAATCTCGAGACCAGAATCTTGAACTTCCATTCACTAGAAATTGTGAATGGGAGCCTGAGGTTTAGAAAAATAAAAAGTTAACTTACCTTATTGCAGGGTGCCAGGTTCCTCTGTACCCCAGCAGTTTAAATGTGAATGTTCCGTGACCGCACTACAGCGGAGGAATGGAAAATCTTCTGTTTTGTGCTTACGCATATAGCACAGAATGGGAGATTTCCCTTTCCTTCACTATAGTGCGATCTTGGAGTAGGTATATTTAAGTAGGGGGGTGTGGGGGTGCAGGGGGGCACCCTGTGAAAACATTTGAAAGGTGTTAATTTTTTTTGTTTTGTCTCTTTCATATGTTCGAGTTTCTCTAAATTCGAGATTCTGGTTTCGAGTTTATGACTTTTGAGTTTAGAGAACTTCAATCATATGAAGGGGAACCACATAAATAGACTTCTTAAATCTGTGTTAGAGAGACATCCACATATCCTAAAAGGTTCTTGGAATTTTTTGAGTAGACTTAAAAATGATATATGGGACTGTGCATTAGGCTTTTTAACCATAGACATTGTGGACATTTTTTCATGTATTCCAAAAACAGAAGGGTTATCCTTATTTCACGAAATTCATATTGGTTGTGATTTCTTAAAAAAAATATATATTAACCTGGTTATTGATCTCATGGACTTGTTTTAGAGAACAAATTTCTTTTTTGAAAGTGAGAACTGCAGACAAATTAAAGGGGTGGCTATGGGTGCAACCTGTGCACTGATTTACATAAATTTGGTTTTAAAGAGTTGAGACATGAACTATGGGGGAATTTAATAAAGCCTACACATTTTTTCCATGTAAGCATTGTGCCTTGCTGTTACAGGGATGCAAACATTTTTAGATTCAGTAATTGCTGCTGAGCAGCCTGCACGCACGAGCCAACACGAAAGTTCTGTGGCATGCAAATCACCTCATAAGCAGGTAAATCTCATGCAACTGAGGCAGGTAGAGTGATCCAGCAAGCAAATAGGCAGCTGTTTAGACCTTGTGTTAGTGTCTGTAGTACACAAGGAAAAATTCCATGTACAAGACTGTAGTCAGACAAAAGGGATTGTAAAAATGTAGATATGTGGACAGAAATGTCATACCACATACACATATGAGAGAAACTATCATCCTGTATGTCAGAAAAATTAAAGGAAATAAGTTATTTTTTTTTAACAATCTGGCCATGTTTGTGGGGTGCGTAGCAGTGCACAATCATGCTTTATAGAAAAATAAAATAAAATTGGAAAAAACAAATTAATTAGTATGTGACGGAAATGTATTACAGGACTATGCATGGAGTCCCTGTAATGGTGCATTGGTGCTGTTGCTAACATGGTTGGGCACTGAAGCATGTAGTTTCCAGGCTGTGAGTATGGATACCTATGCAATTGAAGTAGAGGTACTAAATAGCAGAAAGGAGTAATCATGTCCACATATCCCCTTCATGTAGACTTAGAGCCATGTTGCTGTTTACACAGGAAGTAGCTGGCACAAGGGGGTATGTGTCTACTAACCTCTATGCTCATTTCAGCTTTTGAACACATGTTTGCATAGTATCCTGCCTGGCTGAGCATGTCCCTACAGGGTGGTGTGTCCCCTGAAGTCTAAGCTTTGTTTACATTCCATGCCCATGTTTGCACTGCATGCCGCCTCACTGAGCGTGTATAAAAAAAAGGTATTTAATTAGTTTTTACCATTGTTTAAGCTAAAATAGGGCAATTGAATGATGTTAATTATATTGCAGGCAGGTGGAATGCATTCTAGTTAGCCAATCACACATTCTGCACCTACAACAGAGCTATATAATGTATGCATACACCCTACATTCTGATTTTCCCCAGTACTCTGCACCATTGGAGTACAGACTTGGGAATTTTAACTGACAGAATTCTAAGGGCTGCTGCAAGTTTGCTGCAGCTGTATGTGTTAGATGCCAGAGTCATTGCTGCTGCTACTGACAATAGGCCTAGGCAGAGAAGGAGAAGAGTGATCAGGCCCAGGGTAGCCTTCCAGGAGATACATGAGCTGGAGATTGTAGAGTGCTACAGGGTGGACAGGGACATACTACAAGAACTCACTGAGTTCTGCCACCCTCAACTCAGACCCACAGCCAACAGAGGGGAACCCATCCCAGTGAAAACAAAGGTATGTGTAGCCCTTAGGATACTAGCTACAGGTGCTTTCCAAAGACCAAATGGGGACATGATAGGGTCTCACAGGCATCAGCATCCAGGATACTCCACCAGTTCCTGTATGCCATGACACTCCAGCACATGCCATTGAGCACATTTATTTTCCCCTCACCACTGAGGTGAGGGACGGCAATATGCAGCACTTCTACCATGTAGCACACTACCCTGAAGTACTGGGTGCCATAGATTGCACTCATGTACACATCAAAGCACCACCCAGTGAGGAGGGTAGAATCTATGTCAACCACAAGGGGTACCACTCTATCAACTGCCAGGTCATGTGCAATGCCCAGGGCATTATCATGAATCTGTGTGCTGGCAGCCCTCACTGGCAGTTATCACAACTCCCATATCTGGCACACATCACACCTGTACCAGATGTTTACTAGGGGAGACATCCCACATGGCTATTTACTGGAGGATGTTGGCTACACCCTGGAACCATGGATGATGACACCTATCAGAAATGTGCACCCCCCCCCCCATGAAAGAATGCCATAATGAGGCAAGAACACAAACTAGGAACATCATAGAGCATGTGTTTGGGCTTCTGAAATCACAGTTCCAGTGCTTTGATATATCTGGTGGAGCCCTTCAGTACTCTCCAGCCACATGTGCACATATGTTCACAGTATGTGCTCTGCTACACAATATGATTCTGTGGAAACAGCAGCAGTAGGATTAGCAAAAGGAAGGGATACACAGCCCACCACCACTGCCTAGGTTACCACAGCCATACTCACAGGATTCTCAGAAGAGGAACCACCCTGGTGATGTCCCTGTAGGCAGACATAGGCATACCCAGTACACTCTGGCTTTGGCTAAGAGACAACACATAGCACATTCAGTGACAACCTAGGGCTTCAGGGAATGACACTTTACTCCTACTCACATACATATAGTAAAATTGTTGACAGGCAACCCAAACAACCTGTACAAGTCCATGTATTGACTGTGCACTACTTGCATCAGATAGAATCAGTCCTGAATTACTGTTACTGTCAACTGCTACATTCGCATGGTAAGTTCCTGGACTACAGACTACTTTTAAGGCTCATTATAACATGCTATTGCTTGTATGGATTTGCTGCATTTATGCAAGGAAATATAGTGGGCTATTTGGGCACAAGTAACATCTGCATTGGACAACAGTTACCCAGTCCACTAGTATGTGTTCCTTAATATTCACTAGGCCTCATGGTTGGAATATGTACTAAATCACTCAAGAGAGATGTTTAACAATGGGGTCACTTGATATTTGGACTACTGTGTGTCCCAGCAGATCATGTGCTGCTGTTCCCCTACATCAAACACAGCAGTGTTCCCATATAACTGCTTTAACAGTAAGTGAGCAATAGTATATCAGCAGTCCAGGTAATCTCAGGGCAGTAACATAGGAATCGATCACACATTTTATGTCTCACTTAATGCAGGAATAACAACGTACATATGTATGCTGTTGATTGTGGGATGAATAACTCCTCTCTGCCTGGCAGCTTATGTGGTTCAATGGACTAGGGAAGTTAGCATGGGTGATTGTGTTGATAGTTCTAATATGGAAGTATTCACATCTTTTGCATGTGAGCTATTATTATGTTGGTGTCTCCACAGACTGTCAGTCTGTGTGTGGTGTAACATTATGAATCTCAGTCACATATTAATTACATCAAACAGCTGGGGAATGCCATGGACAATTTGAGTGAAGTGCAGTACTGCAGAGACAGGGGCAGATGTCATTGTCTGTAACACACAAAATCCCAGACTGGAATACAGGTAGGTGTGGGCTAGAATCACTTTATAAGTACTGAAAGCCCCATTGGGCATGCCCATACACTGAGTTAAAATGAGTGCAATTCTGTTGCCCCTTTATCAGAATAACCTGTTATGTATATATATGTCTATACATACTAACAAATATGTATACATATCTGTCACTATCTCTCTCTCACGTACATAGTATAGCTATCTATCTATCTATGTATGTATCTATCTATCTATCTCTATGTATTGTCAAAGAGAGATGTACCTATATATATATATATATATATATATATATATATATATATATATATATATATATATATATATATATGGATCTACCTGGTAACACCAACGCACTACAACACCGACAACGAAATCACCGACACCACATAACTGAAAGTTCACAAACACGAAGCCTCACATGCCCGACACACCACAATCCCGACAATCAACAAACAAAACAAATCCCCTGTCCAAAAAGCACACACACAACACAAGCACACCAAAATCCTTACAAACCCACACTAAAATTTACATACACAACTATCTACAACCTTAACCCAAACCCTAACCCTAAGGTCCGTCACTATCTCACACAAACCTAACCCGCGCCCTAACCCAAACTCACTTAACCCACCCCTAACCCTAAATACTGTCACTATCGCACACTCACCTAACCCGCGCCCTAACCCTAACTCATTTAACCCGCCCCTAACCTTAAAGACTGTCACTATCGCACACTCACCTAACCCGCGCCCTAACCCTAACTCATTTAACCCGCCCCTAACCCTAAAGACTGTCACTATCGCACACTTACCTGACCCGCGCCCTAACCCTAACTCACTTAACCCACCCCTATCCCTAGAGTCCGTCAATATCACACACTTACCTTACTCGCACCCTAACCCTAACGTCCGTCACTACCGCATACTTACATAGCCGTTTCACATGTCGGTGTTCTCAGTGTCGGGATTTTCATCCGTCGGTCATCTCAGTTTTCGATCTTCTGGTGTCGGTCTTCTCATCATCGGCGTTGCCAGCTTTCAGCGTTGTCAGGTAGACCCATATATATACATATAAATGATATATCTCAGTCTATCCCCATATGTTTACATAACACATATACATATCATACACACACACACAGCTACATTTATATATACATCCTTGTTATATACATAAATGTGTGTGTGGATGTCTGTATTGTCCTCCATACCTTAGTAATGGTGAGTAAAGCTGCACTATCACACACCTACACTGTTGCTCAAAGGATCCAAAGTAAGGGCTCAACAATACATAATGCAGTTTCCTGCAGACACCTGCGCCTGCTGGACATCACCACATAGACAGAAACAGGTGTGCAGGTGTTGTAATGTATAATATTGTCTACACACGCATGGACAGGGCACATTGTTCCTGCCCACAGGCATGTCTCTTTAAGTGCAAACAGCCACATATGGCCATACTGGTAACTGTACACACATAGCTAGGATAATAACAGTTATCTGACTGCTAGGATACTAGATCCAGATAACAGTATGAAGCAATAACACTCTGCAGGCCAGAGATGCTGTTAATCACAAGCTTAGTTTGTGTAATGCACAAGTACTGCCTGCAGTCACATATAAAACAGACTTAACCCGTGGCATATGCGATAAGTACTGTGATCTATAGTGTATAAGACTAGATAGGTAGGGCTTATAATTTCACTCCAGGCCACTTAGTGTGCATGTGTGTGTGTGTGTGTGTGTGTGTGTGTGTGTGTGTGTGTGTGTGTGTGTGTGTGTGTGTGGGTGTGTGTGTGTATCCCCCTGCAAAACAACTGATATTCCCTCATGTGCTATGAACCTCCAAGGCCTATGCACGTTTTGGCCCTGTAAGTTGCTGGCTTCCAAACTGCCCTCTTCTACAAGGCCTGATGATGTCATCTACCTTAAGAGTACCAGCTGCCAGAATAGTATCACACTAACCTCCAGTGCGACAGATAAGTACTGTGATCTATAGTGTATAAAGCTAGATAAGTAGGGGTTCTAATCTCACTCTAGGCACTTGGTACATGTGTGTGTATGCCTATATGGAATATATATGCTCACCTCAATAACTTAGAAATAGGTAGGGTTTTTGCAGCATTTTATTTGTAGCAGGTGATGTGGTTTCCCCCATATGGCTGAACACTTCAAGGTCTGCTGATGTCATCAACCAATATATGTCCTAAACTGATAGTACTAGCAAGCATGAGTTGTGTTGCGTGCATCATGTACTATGATCTGGTGTGTGTACCATTACATAGGTAAGTGTTCTAATCTACATACAGCAAACTTACACTACGTGTGTGCCTTACCGTGTCCTGTACACAGTAATTGGAAGTGGTGCTAGCCTCAATGTAGCCATGTTTATCTGTGAGGCTGTTAGAGCATTTCACATCATGTTATGGAACCACAGGACATTTGAACTTCACTAGCATAATGGCCATACACCCCTCACAATTCTAGACAACTGTATAAAGGATCAGCACATATTGGCCCAGTCCAAGAGGGACACATGCAGAAGTAGTGAGATGACAGCTGCCAGCCAATCATACAGGTGGCATGTACTGAGGTGCACTGAGCTGCTCTGTTTGCCATTAGGCAGGGTTCTGTTACAAGGATTTTTGTAAGTCTGCTAGACAAATATGTCCCACCAGCATGTATTACTAATGTCACATACTAGGTTAATGTCCTTACAGTGATTTATCCATCTACTATGCCTCCTACAGATAGGCAGCATAAACAATCAAGCAATGTCACACATCACCCGATATGCAAGGCACAGATCACCTCTGAGTAGTCTATATGTCACTGGCTACAATTACACTCATTGCAGGTGATCCCCATTGAACGTGTACTGAAGACATGAATTGTCCTTGTGAGGGACCATGCTGTTGTGTTCAATTGCCAGTACTGCTTTTAAAGGTACATTACCAAATGGCCATTGCACTCAGATATTGGCATGTTAAGGGAAAAGTACTTGGAGGTTATGAGTATGTCACTTACAGGTAACTGTGCCCTCAGCTATGCCATATTAGCCTTGCCATACCACTCTGGAGACATGGTGATCTCAGGCACATTAGGTGTAAACCTGTGTGGCCAGGTCTGTGTTCCCAGTTCATTCACCCTTGAGTATGTACACCACATGTTGTGACTGATGTGCTCCTTACCAGGTACATATGTCTTGCTGATAGAAATGGTACTACACATACATTTGCATGGAGTTTATGGCCATTAGTATCAACAGGCATGTGTTCAGAAATACCCTCTTGCAGGATAGTGACATAACACGGAGACTCTATGAGTGCTCACAATTTGCAGGCATCAGCCAACATTGTTAGCCACAGACATTCAGTAGTAGTGTGTATTGTGGTTAAATTGATTCCAAGCAATAGAGGATACTGCTGCTTACAGATCAGCTATTGGAGGTGGATGCCCCAATGCTGACTATGTGTGCCATCAATCGGCCACTTAGTGATCCCTAGAATGACAGTATTGTGGATGCCTAACTGGGTGTTTTGTAAATGTTGCCTGAGTGGGGAATATAGTCAGACAGCTTGGCTCCATCTAGGGGGTTCTATGCCCTGCTGTCCCCTCACCCAGGTCCTTGGTGAATGCCTAGGAAATGTCCACCATGTGTAACAGTCATGATCCCCTTGTCACACATCCAAACTGTGTACAGTCAAATGTGTGTAGACCATATGTATGTGTGCTGATCAGCTCCATGATGATTGCACATACGGGCATACAGATATGGATACTTAGACAAATAGGTCTATAGATATGTTAGCAGTGGATGCCCCATCACTGTGCAAGGGAATAACAGTTGCTATTGTCCACTTAGCTGGTGTGCAGCCAGAGGTTTCAGTATGATTGCAACGTTTGTTCAATGGTGTTAGTAACCCTTGTCAGATCACATATGGGATGCAGCCTGGAATGTTAGCATGTCCAATAGATCTGTCTGTCCTCCACTGAGAGGCCCCTTATGAACTGCTATGTAAATATGGAAGTTATGGGACAGGTTGTAGGAATGTCATGTGTCACATGTTGTGGGGACAGAGGAGTGTAGTTGACACAGAAAGTGTGGGACTACAGGTTAGCTATGAGTACAGACCCATCATATTTGGCATAATTATGTATGAGTCCACTAACAATCTGGGCCTGTCTTTGAGGTTACACATATAACTACACTGTGCTTTGTGGTTTTGTCTTGTGTGGGTGTCTAATTTTGTCACTTACCATGTCTACACAACATCACAACAACACTATGTACTTCTTTTAGCTGAGGAGGTTGTGACTGCATGTTGGGGGCATCCTCACCCCAACTGTCACACAACAATGTCCACCTGTTATTGTACAGCCTGATAATGTCAGTTGTCCACCTCTCAGGTTTGCTGTGCCATGATGAGCCTGTGTCCCTCCTGTCTTGTACAGCCAAGTTCATGCAGTTGTAATGCTGCTGCCATAATGCATGGGTGTAGAGCTCTACATACTTGCCTGTCCTATCTAACGGGAGAGGTGCAGTCAAGCTATGCCAACAATTCCACAGGAGGTAATAAATGGCTTTGTTGACATATACGTCTGTATTGTCTGCAAATGGGGGTTCATGCTGGTAGTTCTAAGGAAACTGATCTGTGGCCAGATCCCACCAGGGACTCTGCACTGCTCCAAGGCAATGTAGATAAGGACCTGGACTAACATTTGGGCAAGTGAGATACAGCAAGATAAAGCAACACAGTGTATGCATATTACACTTCCCTAACGTGTGTGTCTGTTCTCTGCACAGAGACCTTGCATGACTCTCTTCTTGCAACATGTTGGAAGTAACTGCAATGCTTACTTGCACAGAGGACATCTAGCATGTAGTGGCAAGCAGTGTCCCCAGATCTCTGAGTCATGTCACATGAAATGCCATAAAAGGAGTTAGCATGAATACATGCACTAACACTGTTATATACCTACTGACACTGCACCAAACACTGTTACTTTTGCTCAAGGCTAGATAATGCCTATCAACTGTAACCAGTGGAGCCCATTGACTGTTACACTATGCAATGGATGATAGAAAATATGACTCACTCCACCTACCATGGTCTGGCAAGGTGTTTGACAATATTAGGCTAGCAGGCCTTGCTGAAAACTGTGTACGTTATGTTTAGAGTGCTATGTCAGCTGGTGGATAGGCAAGTGTCTGACAGCCATACTCTAGGAAAACAGCATTGGGAGACATAATGCTGCAATGATGCCAGTCACCAGTGAATTTCACCATTCTTCATTACTGGTGTACCCCTTGTAGCTATTCCCTCTCTGCAGTTGCAGCCACTGTCAGTGACCTCTCACTGAGTACATTAGCAGGTGATTGCATATTAGGAGCTGTCACAGAATCCCACACAGAACCAAAAGTTATCCAGGATGGCCTAAGACACACATTCAGTTGTACTGTGAGACATTGACAAATACTAAGCACCAGTAACTGCACAATACTATCCTTTGGGAAGTCATCCACCCCTGGAATATATTGTAATGTCTGCCCACTGCACACAGTTTTGCCATTATTCATGGAGTTATGGACACAGAGAGTAATGTAGCCTTGGACTTTCACTGGTTGGTAAGATGTGGGGATACATTCACATTTGTACAACCTATACAGACAGCTATGGGATGTAAATCTCAGATTGTCATTGCTATACTGAATGTGGTAGTCATCACACCTATCATTGTGTGTAATGACACCCTTGTTGTGTCACTATACAGGAATATCTTACAACTGTAGCAGCCACACAGGTTCCATGGCACACCAATACACAGTGTAGATAACATCTCCTATGGAGTCTGTGTCAAGACCATACATATTTAGTCTGTCTCATAAATGAATTGCAGGGGATGTGTGTGGCTGCCATACAGAGAGGTGTCATATCCCACTGTGTACCTCCCACATATTCATGACAGAGCTAACACATGACTTACCTGTTCTACACACCTACAACATCACTGTAGTATAAATAGTACATGCTGGAGAGACAGGTATGTAACACAGACAGTACACCTTATAGGAAATTTACACATGCAAATTCTGGCTATTAACTCTGGCCTTAAAACAATAGGCAGGATGCCTCACTCTAGACTTTCTGGCTCCAAGTTGTAACATCAAAGGGTCACAACATGCTTTACTTGGTCAGTAGAGTGCACTGTTGTTATATTTTTTCCAGCTCCACATGTAACACTATTTTTACCATTTAAGATAACAAGCCTGTGGTTTACATTAATATTTACAGATGACAGAATTATCTCCAAAATTCTATCTGGCTAGGCTGGCAGCCTTCCTCTATCTTCACCCAATCTTCATACCAGGTATGGAAATAAGGTACATAAGAAAAGATGGGTGTGGAATGCAGAAGTCCAGGAAGTCATCAAAAGAAATAAGGAGTGCAAGGAAAAGTGGGAGACAGAAAAGATAGACCAGGTCAAGAAGGAATACTGGTTGGCTAACAAAGAGGCTAAGGAAGGAGTTGCAATAGCAATGAACAAGGCATTTGAGACAATCTACCAGCATCTGGAAAGTGACTCCATAGATGGCAGAGAGAAACTATATCAATTTGAAAGGCAAAGACAGAGAGATAAAGAAGACACACAAAAATTTAAATTGATTAAGGTTAGACACACTACATAAGGGAAGCTAGCAAAAACTTACTCATTACCCCACAGGACATAAAAGGCAGATGTAATGAATACTTCCAGAAGTATCTGAATGAAAAAAAAAAAACACAGAAACTGTACTGCCCCTGACACAGCACATGATGAAAGAAGAGGATAAACCAACTATAGATGAAGTAAGAACAGCACTAAGTAAAATTAACTGAGGGAAAGCAGCAGGCTCAGATGAGATCACAGCAGATGTGATCAAGATGTTGGGAGAGATAGGGGAGAAATGGCTCATAGCAGTGTGCAGAGAAATACATATCCCAGATGACTGGAGAAAAAGCATACTAGTGCCAGTGTTCAAGAACAAACTAGACATTCACAAGTGCGGGCAGTACAGAGATATCAGACTCCAGCCACACTACATGAAAGTTCTAGAGAGGGTGAATGATAAATGAATACACTGAGTAGTAGAATGTAAGATGGGAGATGAGCAGTTCAAAGAGACAGAGTCCATTTGGGTATTGATAGACTTGGAGAACGCATATGACAAGAAAGCTATCAGTAGAAATCTGATTTGGGCAGCTCTGCAGTAGTCTGAAGTCCCAGAAACATTGGTAGAATTAGTGCAGGCTATGCACAAGGACCCAATGACTCAAGCATGAACAATGTTCGGTCTTACAATGGGGATCCTAGTGTGAGTTAGAGTGCATCAGGACTTAGCTCTGAGCCCACTGCAGGTTGTATTAGCAAACATGATGGAGGGGACAGATCAGTAAAGTTGCTATATGCTGACAATGTTGCATTACAGACAGAATATGAAACACACACACACACACACACACACACACACACACACACACACACACACACACACACACACACATGCACACTTTCACTTATAAATATTATTACTACTTAAAGGATAAGGGACTTTGTGCAGCAATTCTGTTTTGAATTCACTCAGGGTGGTATTTGCTAAGTAAATGGAGCTGGCTAGGTTGCTTTTTCATGAAGCAATCAGTGAGGAATTATGAAGGGCTGAAGATCTTGCCATTGGGTTCATTCCCTAGGAGTTATAAAACTTCTGCAGCAACAGGATATATCTTTATTAACAGCTTCCAGGTAGAAGAGAGAGCTCACTAGGGCTGCAACACAAAATAAAAGTATTACTGATGTGTAGTGAAGCACTGATTGACGCTGTTGTAAAAATGTTGATTTGACCCATGAATTAGGATGTTTAATTGCTAAACCTTACAGTTTAATAATTTCATTCACTGTTATTCTTTGTAGAACCCACAGGTGAACTTGAGATGCTTCAGAGGAGGAACTGCGTCAAGCTGCATGGTATTTCAATAAGCTAGACAAGAAGCAAAGCACTTTGATAATGCAGGTATTTTTTAAAAATAATATGTCTGCAGGTAAATATATTCTGCTGATTTGTGCATGCATACAACATTATCTACCATGATGCCTTGCATTAAACTCTGTGACATTGCAATATAAATAAATCTAAAATAACCTCAAGGGCAGAGAATATGTAAAAAAAATTAGTAGCATCCAAATAACAATAACATATGTGAAATGTCAGAGAAGAACCACATGTGAAACTCAGGTGTTTATAGACTAAGGATTTTTAAAGAGCCCAGTATGCAGTTCTATACTTCTGATAAAGTAAACATGATTTAGATGTGCACAAGTCAGCTTGTTTAACACCAGACTAAAATGCCATGTACTAAGAGACAGCAATCTATTTTTCAGAATAATGAATGGGCTTAACATAATTTAGGGACTAAGTGGAAAGAAAAATATGCAGACTTCAAGGAGGTAGCTTATTGAAACAGAATGTACATTGCAATTAGACTGCTTCTAACTACATGTTAAAAGGACAATACTTTTTGAAGCAGCATTAACTGTTTGCCTGTTTGTCTAGGGACCCGAGGCCGAGGTTGGCAAGACTGTGAAGCAATTTACAGATTCTGAGTTTCACTTAATATAACTTCATTTTAAAATGGCAGCATGTGATTGCATTAGAGAAGTTTAATTAAAAATGACTTGAAGCAACTTTTCCTCATACTTAATTAAAAGGTTTCCTGTGTCTCGTGAACATTTTAAGAAGTTATGTTGCAGAAATCTCTATCGCCACCATGTGGTTAATAAGGTAAATAGCAAACTAAAACAAGAGAAGCAGAATGCAACTATGCTTATTTTCTATATACCTTTTTGGCCCCTACCCCAAAATAACGAGTTATTTCCAAGAAATGGTTAATGAAAATTGTGGTTGTCCATACATGTTATAATGCACACTTATTGGTTAAGTTTAAAGATCTTTTAATGTATTAACATTTTCAAGAATTTATTCCAAAGAACTGTTAAGTAACTGAGTAAAATAATTTTGGTGCAAAAATATATATGTCATATTTCCCACTGTTATGTTTTCTTTTCCTTCATGTTGTAATTGATCTTAAACACTAAAATGCCTAAAGAGCTCAGTGTCGACAGTATTTCATAGTTTTTTTCCATCAAATACTTCATATTCTGATGAATAATAATTGCCACTTTCCGTTATTTCCTTAAATGTGCTGAAAGTACCACTTTCACCTGCTTACTCCATTTTCAGTTTGGAATAAAAATCAAAAAGGGTTCCTTATTGTTTATTAAGCCACAGAAGTTAAATTAAAATACCATAGGAGAGCTTATTTCAGTGGCACAGAGAGTTGAAGCCCTGGGTACAATCCTGGTGACCCAAGTTTGACTGTCAGGTTAAGTGTTTGAAGCTGCATACAGGAAGACTGGACATGCCCTTTCTGGAGGGATGGATGGTGGTTTCTGCTCATCTTGTACTGCTGTCCTAATGATAGGACACCATGTTGGGGGAATATTTTCCTAGGATGAAGTGAGTATGGCTGCCTAAACAGGAGCTGATGGTTGATGCTGGGGAATATGATGGAGCACACATCTGGAGACAGAGAAAAGGCAGTCATAGCAATGCAACAACTGTTTATGTCACTACTAGGGATTAGGTTAAGCTAAAAAAAAATAAAAATACTGCAATGTCAATGTGCTGGTAAAAGCACAATGTACCATTATGGCTGCCTGGATGATAGTGCAGTGTCCGGCTGAGGGGAGACCTGCTGACCAGCAGTAACTTGGGCAAAAGCTACAGAAAATATTATCATATTATGATCCTGTTTATAACACAAGATGGAGTGATGAAAGAGGCAAAATAAAACCCGGTTGGTATATGTTTGAAAATGAAGACATGTTAGTATTTTATCTATTCTGCTTAAAACATTGTTGATAACCAA
Source organism: Protopterus annectens (assembly GCF_019279795.1). NCBI lineage: Eukaryota > Metazoa > Chordata > Ceratodontiformes > Protopteridae > Protopterus > Protopterus annectens. The sequence goes on along the minus strand of NC_056727.1, from coordinate 1,128,403,437 downwards.
GTGCTCCAGTACTCCTACAGCATGAATTCTAATGCTACTACTCATAAACAAGCCTGTACTACTGCACTGATACTGATAATAGTGCTAGTAATAATGACAAAACATTCAACACTTAGGTCCTGTTTCTTATATTATGACTGGTCAGGTAATGTCTTGTTCATTACTGACTCTTGCATAGCTTGCTAAATTCTGGCCTATGCTGAGAATTTATGAAAAATTACCACGACAGCTATCCTAAAATTATTAAAGGGAAAATGCACTGTCCACCTCTCTGCAAGTGTTTCACAAAAGTGGACTGAGCACAAGAAACAATGCAGTCTGCTTTATTTTATAAAATGGAAATGAAACATGCTTTCCAGGAAAAAACAGTCTGAGATGACATATTTTGATCAGATTAGAAGCATTTCAGAAAGGAGCAGATATGGAAACCAAACTACTAGTACATAAAAATGGATAGCAATGGAAGGTGCCAAAAAAGAAAGAAAGAATATAACAGCTGTGACAAGAACAAAAGGAAACAAAACTGGAAAGATAATAATTATAGCAGCAAGTATGGAGAATTGCTAGAATACAATATTCAGTAAGTTTTGCATGCATGCAGTACCCAACCAACTTCTGCAAAGGCATTTTCTAAAAATAGCTCCAGCATCAAGGAATAGTGTTCCTGACGACATAAAGACAATTAGACAAGCTTATTCACTTTACAAAATCTCCCAGTGTATACATTTCCAATAAAAAATAAATGCAAGTGCTTCAGGGGGGACAGGTTCACTGCCCCAGCAACTAATCCTTCTCATACTTATATAACTTTCTTAAACTTCTTCATTTGTCTCCACTCTTGGTGTCATTCTGATATGTATATATCTATATCCTGTATCTGTATGTATGTATGCATTTGTATGTGTACATATATCTAAATATACATACATATATATATATATATATATATATATATATATATATAAAAAAGTGTGTGTGTGTGTGTGTGTGTGTGCGTGCGCATGTGGATATGTGTGAACACACACACACACACACACACACACACACACACACACACACACACACACACACACACACACACACACACACACACATATAAATCAACAAAAAGAGAAAACTAGTTGTTCAGGAACAACTGTTCTTGATATTGGTATATGAATTGCTAAAACAGGCTGTTGTTACAACTTTTTGTTATGATATGTGTCAAAGTTCACTTTGCATTTTTATTAAAAACAAAAAAGGGATTCAAGCTAGAATTGTTTGTTTATACCACAGGTTATTAAGTTAAAACAAGAGATTATCACTTTTGCCCTTGTTAGACATTCAGCAGATCTAAGTTTAACACAGCAGTAATAACTTAATATATACTTTTCTATTTTCCAAATAAATAGCAATGTAAATTACAGCAAAGGTTTTACTCCAAGAACATTTAAACCGATCACAATCTATGACACTGATTAGAACAATGGTATTGTCATAGTTTACATTTTATTGTAATTGGTACTGTTAACTCCTTATCTATGTATGTACAGAGTCACTGTTTATCTAGCTGTTCATCAGTGTTTTAGGTATAATGTTAAATAACAATGTAGGCATCAAGTCCTGCATTTTTATTCATTAATAAACTATATAAGGAAACAGATGGCAGTGAGGCTATATTTTGTATGAAATGCTCTGATGGGAGGGAGGAGGAGACTGATGTTTTAACAGAATTTAAAACAGAAGGCTGCTGCTAAGAGCAGAGATGCAGTTAGGACTTAGCAACTGTGTGTGAGTCTAGGAAGTCTCCAAGAGCTAGGAGAACAAAGTGCTCTCGTGGCTAGTATTAAGACAGGCTAAAAGAAAAACTAAGTGTGAAGATTGTATGTGTGTGTGTGTGTGTGTGTGTGTGTGTGTATGTGTGAAGATTCCGGGGCTCAGAAAACATAGGACAGGGGAAGGGTCAGAGATGGGCCATGCATAAGAACAGAGTCATGCCAAACCGAAAAAATATGTAATATGAATATCTCTCTATGACAAACATACATAGGTTCATAGGTGTATACTAGGCTAATGGCCCTGGAGCCTTTACAAGCGTAGCCAATAGGATTACCCTGGCATCGTACCACCCGACCTTAGTTCCCAGTGCCTCTGTCAAGTAGATCCACTTGAGTGATCCCCGGGGTGAATTTTCTATTTCCCTTCCACTCATCAAAATTTCTCTTGAAGAGGGCCAGTGAGGCACTCCACTTGACATGTATGGGAAGTCTATTCCATAGCATGGGCAGTCTCTGGGTTATGAACCTATCCCTCCAGAATGTTCTGTTGATTGTGATAATTAGGTTGAGGTCTCTGGAGCATGTAGTGTGGAGGGATTGGGATTTCTTTAGATGTAGCATTTCTAATAGAGCTGGGTCAGTCATGGCTTTGTAAGTCAAGCAGAGATTGCCTCTATGTAGGCAATATGAGACAGAAAATAGTTTTTTGAGTCTGTCCATACAGGACAAGCATTTAAGGCCTAGGATCCTCTTTTTGAGGTACATTTGTGGCCTCTCCAGTTGTTGCAGGTGTCTAGTGAGGTCATGCCAAATGGGGCATTGTACTCGATGATTGGCCTAATGAGGGAAGAGTAGAGGGAGACAATGCCCTCTTTCTTCCTGGATGCAAAACATTTAGTAATGAGATATGCCACATAGAAGACCTTTCTGACCACAGTGGCAATGTGGAGGTCAAAAGAGAGGTTGCTGTCAACCTGTGTTCCCAGATCTCTTATGATGTCTTCTGTGTTCAGTGAACTACCATCGATGTAGTAATTCTTGGGAACTGGATTTTTCCCAAAGGGGTTGACGACACATTTTTTGGCATTGAGCTTAAGGCCATGGTTCTAACACCGATCATTGGTCTCAGTGAGGCCTTTCTGTAGGATGTCCACATCACTTGGGGAGTTAATCATGGCTCCCAACTTGCAGTTGTCTGTGAACTTTGTCAGCTAGAGTCCATTTGTGTTGGCCTGGACTTCAGAGAAGTAGATACCAAACAGGAGAGGACCCAGGACTGAACCCTGTGGGACTCCACTCATGACTGGTCGGCAGTCTACCTTGGAGTCAGCTACTTTCACACTGTGGTTTCTACCTGTGAGCCATTTTGCAACTCACCTAGTGATATAGGGGTTGATGCCTAGCTTAGTGAGTTTTTCTATGATTTCTGAGTGAGGAATGGTATCAAAGGCCTTGGCCAGATCAAGGTAGGCTGTATGAACCACCTTGCCTTCATCCACAGCTCTGGTGACCGACTCAAGGAAGTCAACCAGGTTGAGCAGGCATGATCTACCCTTCACAAAACCAAACTGTGTGGGATACAGAGTTTGGAGATTCCCTATATCCTTGTTTATTACGTCCATGATGATGCATTCCATAGCTTTGCATATCAGACTTGTCAGGTTAATGGGGTAATAGTTCCCAGGGTCTGTAGTCACTCCTCTTTTGTGGAGAGGGATGACTGTAGCAGTGCACCATTCAGTAGGGACAAAGCCGGGGGTGAGGCTGTAATTGAACAGGGCACACAGATGAGGTGCCAGTTCACTCTATAATTCATGTAGAACACAGCCAGGGATATTGTCAGGTCCCATAGAAGCTGTATTCTTGGCCTTGGACAGTGCTATTTTAACTGTGCAGCAGTAATACTGGGTGCCTGGCAATCTACTGGTATTGTGATTGGTTCTTTAGGAGGGAGAGGGGCAAAGTTGGCACTGAATCTGTCGGCCAGTATATTGGCAATATCTGTTGGCTCAGTGTGGGAAGCACCATTGTGCAACAGCTCCGAGCAAATCTGGGTATTGCCGTGGAGATTCTTTACATAACTATAGAAGGCCTTGTGGTTGTCTTTACTATCTGCTGCAATTCTGTTTTCATAGCTAGCTTTAGAGGATTTGATGAGGGATTTCAACATTTTGTTGAGGCTGATAAGGGAGTTTTTTCAGTCTTGGGACTTCACCTTATTCAGCATCAGTTTCCTCCTTTTGTTGTAGAGTTTGTTTATGGCAGGGGACCACCAGATTGGTTTCCTTTTTTTGGAGGAGACTGTCTTGGTTCTATTGGGTATGGCGAGATCCATGCATTTGTGTACATGTTCATACAGGGCATTAGTGTATGGTTCGGCGGTCTTGCAGGTGTTCTCCAATTGTATGGGTGCCGGGAAGTTAGCCACCTCTCTTTTTAGGAGCCCAAAATTAGCTTTGGAGAAGTTTTTCATGGTGGTTACCTTTGTGGGGGGTGGGAGGGATGTGGATTTCCAAGGTGATTAGCTTGTGGTTAGATCTAACCAGGGAGGAGTTGACTATTGGTATAGAGTAACAGTCACCCATGTTAGTAATGACCAGGTCAAGGATGTTGCTACCTATAGTGGGAGTAAGAACGAGCTGGTCCAGGGCATTGGAATTAATGAATTCCAGGAAACGTTGGGCAACTGTATTGGTACATGAGTAGTTTTCCCAGTTAACAAAGGGGTAGTTGAAGTCACCCAGTATGAGAGTGTTAGGTTGGACTCTAATATTCTCCAGGGTATTTAGGAATGTGGAGTGTGAGTCTTGGGTCATGGTTGGGGACCTATAGCAGGCTACAACCTGAATTGCTGTCTTACCCAACGTTAGCTGCACCTGAAGTATCTCTGATGCATTTTGTTGGGCTACCAGTCTGGAGGTGTGCGCATCTTTTATGAATATGGAAACACCACTGCCTTTGGAGCTTTGGTCCAAGTTCTGGGGCTGAAAGGTGTGGAATGAGTTATAGCCTGCTAGTGCAGTGGTGCTTTCTGCTGCCTTGAACCAGGTCTCTGTTACAGCACAAATGTCAATGTTCTCCATTTTAAGGAGTGCATTTTGAGATTTAGACTTCTAGCTTTGAACAGCATGACCCTCAGATTGCATTTGTTTGTAGCTGCTATGGTGGTGATTTGGTCTTTGGAACACCACCTTAAAAAAAGGCACTATAAGGGTGGCAAGAGCCTTGGCCAGTATCCAAAAGCCCAGGGGGTGACAGATGCAGGCCATCTCTGGCAAAGCATCGAGTTCTGCCAATCATGTCATCCCAGGCAGACAGATACAGGATCCCTTAGAATGACACCAGAAACTTATCCAATTGTTGAAATCAATAATTTTCTGCTTGTACTGTGGTATCGTTCTGGGTGATGGTAGGAGGCTGCTCAGGGATAGTGTTATACCCGCCTGGGCTGCATAATTCGAGAGCTCCTCCATGTCTCTTTTCATGTAGTCCAGGGAGGTACATCTCAGGTCATTCACACCCACATATACAATGACAGAGTCATATTTGTACCTGTTGTTGAGGATCCTGAGTGCATGCGTTATGCAAAGCAGATCCTAGCACCTGACAGGCAGCTAACTGTTACTTTCCCCTTTTTCAACCTAGTGAGTGGGACATCAGTGCGCCTCACTATCAAGTCACCTATGATAGTGTGTTGTGCATGCTGTTTTGCCTTAGGGGCTTTGATTGAGTGGCACACTGCTTAGGAGATTTATGTATCTCGTGATTAGTGTTGTATTGTGGTGGTCAAGTGCGTTTTTGCCTTGCAAGTCTCTGCTGTTTGGGTAAATTTTTATTGAGAGCCTCCATGAAGGTGGGTGTGTGGTTTGTGTTTTTATGTGAAGGCAATGCTGGTGTGTGTTCTGGAGGGCTATGTGTTCCATGTGGTGTGGTGCAAGTGTTGACCTTCTCCTCCTGACCAGCTATTCCAGTCTTGGCTGGAGAGTGCGTGGCTTCCAATTTGGATATATAAGTGCATCTCTCACAAGTCTTAGTGCTGGGAGGTAAGAGGAGAGGGTTGTCAGTGTGTACATGAGGAAGTTGCTACATTGCCTCAGGATGCCCACGTTCACCAGGTAAATAAGAGAAAGCACAGGGAATGACCTTTAGACATGCTTGGATGGGTGGGCATTAATAATACGTACTGGAGCTGTTTCCTTGTAGAATGTTTAGTGCTGGTAGCCCTGTTGTGTGCTACAATATTTGCTACAAGAAGTCTGGTAAGTGCTAGACTAATAAGCTAGTAAAAGTGCAGGAGAGGAGAGAACTAGCAGATCTAAGGGAAAAATTGAAGAGCAGATGTTTTGGCACCGCTCAGAAGCTTACAAACAGTCCTGGATACAGCAAATCTGTATCTGGACTACACTAGTTCCAGAAAAGGCAGGAAACATTTTTTTTTGTTTTTTAGTAGAAAGTGAAGAGACAGAAGATAATGAGATAATTCAATATGTAGACGCTAAAGGGTTGGGCCTTTGCTAACTTCTCACTATAAACAGTAGAATGAGCTGATGTAACGTGACTGGGGGGGTGTCCAGTATCAACTTTATACCAAAGGCAGGCAACACAAAGCCGCCAAGACTTAAATGGACGAGGGGATGGGGAAAAAACAGGTGTACAGATTACAGAGATATTATATCAAAAGTGCAGAATATAATTGAGAATAAACACTTTTATTTTCCCAATATCACAGTAGGCAGTAGGTCAGTCTCTCTGCAGCTTAGAACAGCTTCAGCAAACAGGTATATCTGATTTAAAACACTGGCTAGTAAAGGTAGAGGAACAAAAACTTATCCAATCAACAATAACAGTTTTGCAGGAATGCCTCTAGCTAGATTAAACCAGTCCTGTTCACTCTCTCCCACAGAGAAAACAGATAGACCTCTAGACAAAAGGTTTCAATGCAAACTGAGGGTAACAGTAACAGATATTCAGCTCTATCACACAACAAAAAGCAGAGTAAAAATTGTACATGCATATGTACTCTGAATGTACTACTTTCCCTGACTTAACCATTGTTTGTCCTACATAATGCAGTTGCTAGTTTCAATTGTTGATTTCATGTACTGTACATATTTTTCAGTTGTTGAGCTTGACCTTGATTCTATTAAAAATCTGTTAAAATGAATACTTGTTTGATTCTCTCATCTAATCTTTGTATATTATATTTTCTACCCATATAGATTGTACATTTCCTGCGCTGCATTAGCTCTGTTATTTTCCTGTCTTTATGACGCAGGTCATGGCTGAGTTCTTGGAGAAGTTTGCTTACCAGGTTAATAAATGTGAAATATGTCGCTAAATAAACTACAGATACATATATATATATATATATATATATATATATATATATATATATATATATATATATATGGATTCACTTTAGAAGCTCGAATTCCCAAAAACCCGAACTTCATATGGTTGAGACCATAAGTTCGATTTTCGGAAACTCGAACTTCTAAAATGAAATGTAAAAAAAAACAAAAACAGTCAAACATTGCTTTTGTACGCCCCCCTGCACCCCCATGTGGGGGGCTGCACCCCCATCCCCCCTACTTAAATATACCGACTCCGAAATCGCGCTACAGTGGGGAAAAGGGAAATCTCCCATTTTGCACTGTATGCGGCAGCATAAAACGGGAGATTTCTCGTTTCCTGTCAACATCGCAAAGAAAATGAAAACATTACTTACACACAGAGCATACAGGGGTCCTTGCCTCTGTGTGTAAGTAATGTTTTAAGGTAAGTAAAGTGTTATTGTTTAACACTTTACACATCTGAGTTACTGAAAGTTTGAGCATATGGTTTCGACCATATGCAATTCAAGCTTTCAGTAATTCGAGCATGTAAAGTGCTCCCATATACATATATATATATATATATATATATATATATATATATATATATATATATATATATATATATACACACAGACATAAATACGTCATTAAAACATAAAACATTTAAAGCATGGGCAATAATGTGGTTGCTGCTTGCCAATGTACCAGAATAGTCATCCCCATTATAATTGTCCGAGCTGTTTATAAAAAGATGTAAACAAATACTTGCTTTACAATAATTTGATTCAGCATCCACCTGGTATCATTTAGGCTATACCGGTTCAGGCGCTTTACCTCTTTATTTCCTCCTCATCTACTGAACTAGTGACACTTAATGTAATCCTTCCCAGTATATTACATTTTACCTTATTTATATTTACCCCTCCTCTACTATGGTCTTATTTGCTGGAACTCTCACATCATGAACTTGTCTGCCATCCATTGGTCATCTTCTCTCCAGCCGCGATCCAGTGCTCTGCCCATGAATGTTAGGTGTCATCCGAGTCTTGTCTGTTCTGGTGATCTGATCTTATGACTCTATTTTTTCTTGGTCGTGCTACGTCTTATGGCCTCTGAGTTCTGGTGGATCTAGGTTTTGGATCTAGATTTTTTGAGGTAGCGACATCGGTAAGCTGGGTTTTTCTCAGTCGTGGCTCTGAGGCCCTTTTCACCTTGAGACAAGACAAAAGGACATAGAGAGCCTTTTGGTGAGAACCGGGCAGCATAGGAGTCCTTTGAGTGGTCACTTCGAATTGGGCATTGTACTCAATCATTCCATTGGTGAGTGATGAGTATTGGGAGACCATGACCTCCCTTGATGACTCATGAGAATCCATGATGGTGATGAGGTGGAATTGAAGGAAGGTCTTCCTAACTACTTTAGCTACATGGGTGTAGAATGATGAAGATGAATCATCTTCCTATCTACTTTGTCTATATAATCTTCTACTACAATCAACCTGCCACCTATTTGGTAGCTAGGGGTAACCTGCTTTTTGATTTGGTACCTGACTGGTAGCTTTGGTTTAATTTTTTTTTATGCATATTGGTTGCTAATTTTTATTTTTAACTTTTAGGCTCTTCTGGCCCAATTATCCGTTTCTGTGTTTTTCTTTATGGCTATATCTTTGCAGTCATCTGCAAACTCTGTCCCATGTTAGTTTCCAGTCATCTGCCTGTTTTCTCGGACTAGTAACCCTCCTGTGTTTGCTTGAGGACTGAGATTGTAAACAAGACCAGGCCACCCACTTGTGAGCCTGACATGGCGCCAGCAACTCTGACCCCTGTGTCTGACCAGCCCATCTGACCCTGACCCCTTCTGTCACTCCAGCCAGTTTGCAACCCATCTTGTGATGTATGGGTATTTTTAACATGATACCCGAGTATAAATGCTGTATCGAGGAGGAGGTAGCCAGATCAAGGGTAGTCCAGTGAAGGCCTTTGGACTGGCTTTCTGCTGGTGACTGTTTGAAGTCCAAGCCAGTTTTAAAAGGCATGATAAAAAAAAAAAAAAGCCAAAGGTAAGGGATCAAGGTTGGATTGAATCCAAGCAAATTTATTATGTCTTTATTCATGAGGTCCCTCCTTTATCCTTCATGGCTTTGCAGATAAGGCTTGGTTGGGATAAGGGTCGGATTTTTCTTAGGTCGCGTGGAAGCACGTGTTTTTGAGCAGTCAGGCAGTGAATCCCAGACCACAGTTGAGAGGTATATAAGACTTTAAGACTTGATTAAATAGTTGTCCTAATTGTTTAGTTAATTCCTCATTGAGTTCGCACACGGGGGGGTCGGGACACCGGCCGGGTCCCATGGATGCTGTGTTTTTTTGCTTTTTAGAGCAGTTTAACTTGGAAATTGGGGGCTTGGGGGGGCTGCAATCAGCTGCTCTCTCTTTGGGGGGGGGGGGGGGGAATTTGCACTGAACCTGTCAGCCAGTGTTGGCAATGTGTGGTATGTCAGTAATCTTCACAATCATCATTTTCTAGTTCTACAGGCATATCTATCTGGTTTCAGTTTCGGTTTCTAATATCTAGCTATGCCTTATGATTGTCTTTTCTTTTCTTCTTTTTTTTTTTTTCTTTCAAAATTTTTCTTGAATTTTTGCTTTTGATTTTTTTTTTTTTAGTGATTAGTGATCAAAGGGTGTCTTACTTTTTTAAGGATTTTGCTCTATCTTGTAGTAGCTTTCTCCTTTTGTTGTAGAGTTTGTTTATGGCTGGGGTCCACCAGAGTGGACGCTTGCCTTTGGTACAGAGAGTCTATTCCAGGTATCAGATGTTTTCTCAGAGAACCAACCAATACGTCTCTCATTCCTATACAATCTTCTACACACGTTGTTCGATTTTTTTCTCTTCTCCTCTTTGATAACCCTAAGCATTCGCAGAGATACATTTCTCCAAGTGCTCTATATATGAGTGTAATATCTCTTCTTCAATATCTGTATAAGATAATGTACAAGTTCATATATTTTAACATTTCATAATAACTTAAACTTTTATATCCATGGATGCTCTTGTTGTATTTCCACTGAATTCTTTGCAATCTAATCATGATAGTTTTCTTAAGGTTTCTGTATTATAATTCCATACTCTAGTTTGGATCCAGTGTAACTTGCAATGATTTGATGCATAATTGGCAAAGGAGAAGTGAATTTAAACCACAACAAGAATATAGCAATAACCCACGCCTGGGTGCGGGTAATGCTGGATTTACCCACGGTTGGCGTGGTTTGGTCACGAGGACGACGCCCGAGTGGCCAAACAAAGCCAACCGTGGGTAAATCCAGCATTACCCACACCCAGTAGTCGGTTATTATACAATGACATTATTTAAGAAAAATAATAATTACTTTTTTTAAATAATGACATTGTATAATGCCTCCTTGCTGCCCTTCCGCAGCTGTCTGGTATTCTGCGGCAGTTCTGATGTACTGCGCATGCGTATGCCTACGCAGTACATCAGAACTGTGGGCAAAAGCAACAGAGAAAGCAAGATCTCCGTTGCTTTTTACAAACTGTTTTTGCTATGTTAAATGGGTTTAACATAGCGAGACAGTTTTAAAAAAAAGCAACGGAGAATCTCTGTTGCTTTTTTTAAAGCTGTCTTGCTATGTTAAACTCGTTTAACATAGCAAAACAGTGTGAAAAAAGAGTTATAGTAATGGAAAAAGTCCAGGCGGCCGGACCTTTTTCCATTACTATAACTCTGATTTACAACGTGCACGCTGACCAATCAGCGTGCACGTTTTTGAATATTAATGGGGGGAGTTGTATAATGGCTTGTAATAACAGCTCAAGACAGTAGACTACATATGTGCTTATTTACAAGCTTTAGAAGATGTGGGAGAAGCAGGCACGTGGCTTCTGTAGTAAAGAGAACTACAAAACTCTGCACATCTTGTTGCTTATGGCTGGGTGTGGCACGCTTGCTGAAACACTACAACATAAAGTTAGCTGAGAAGCATTGCAAACATAAACCACTAATAGTTAATGAAAACAAAGATGCACTGATTATATGGGATTATCCAATACCAACAGTCAAGAAAGCAGAAGCAAGAGATACTGATATTGTAATCAATGAAAACAGGAACAATCAGCATTCATTTTTGGCTGTATCTAGTAACTATAGTGTCCTGCATACTGAGGTATGTAAACTAATAAAATTCAGGACCCAGAATCAAAAACTCAAGCAATGTGGAATGAATACCCTGAGACATATCTCCACAAGTAGTAGGATCAAATGGGCTAATTTCCTAAAAATTTGTAATACTTTTATTATATCTCACTTTTTATGTTATACTTCTCCACATCATGTTTGCCACATCTGTAATAGGAAATGCATTGATAATCTGTCTACTTTCTTTCCAAAATTCTTTTTTCACACTGCCTTTTACAAAATGTATTGAGATTTATTTTATTTCTTTTCAATTCACTTTCCTGACTCCATATAACAGAAATTTCTAGCTATGCACTCTGAGAATATTTCTTCCATTTGTTTTGTCTTACATCCTTTCACTAAACATTGGGCAACAGTGCAAAAGTATATATACTTAAAGGGAGTATATCCCAAACACATAACGCCATGTGCGTTTACACTACAAATTGATAGGAGTCTTCATGTCATGTTGGTAAATGAGGAATTTAGGGATCTAATCCAGATTCTGAAAGCCTTTATCTCATCTGTATGCCAAAAAACTGTGAAAGTATACATTGGCAGAGTATGTTATTGTAGATTGCAAAGCAATGGCATAGCCTCTTGAAGTAAAAATGCCATTGTGGCATACAGAATAGCTTACTAGGGATATAGACAGCATAACTGCTGGCATTACATGGGAAAAGCCCATATGCTTGAAGTAACATTGCTGACATATAGTGGGAAGGCACTCTACTTGTATTTCAAGGCTTTTTAATGATCTCCCCCCAAAAATAAGTACAATCCCTTGAATTAAGGGGAAATTGTCAGACACACTTTTACACAGAGCTTAAGAATAACTGAAAAAGAAAATAAATGTGGTGTAAAGGACTTTTGATATAGCCGAGCATGAGTTAAAACTGTTTTTTTTTTCTTTCACTATGTAGTAAAGTACAGAAGAAATGCTGCAAGATGCATCAGTTTCCAAGTTAGTTTATATTTCTATGTAATTTCAGTTATATTTTCAATGAATACACAATGGGAACCCAAGTAGGGACAGTACACAGGGCTTGTTTAGTAATACACAATGGGAACCCAAGTAGGGACAGTACACAGGGCTTGTTTAGTGACTCATTGACATGGAGAATGGCTGTGGGCATACAGAGTATCTATATTTATATTCTTCCCCTCAGTAGACATAGAGCAACTTTAAATGCAGTTTAAAAATGTAAACTGCATGTCCCCTAGCTGGGCACCATCACAGCCTGTCATACCTTCCTTTGTCAGTAGTAGTACTGCAAGCATTTCAGTTTTCCCTGAAATGTCTGTGGTAATATTGCTGCCCCATAGATGGTGGTGTGTAGCCAGCTGTACCCAGGAAGCTAACACAGGGCAGTGATGTAGGTAGGAGGGTACAGAACATTTTGACTCCACCATTTTGACCCCGGACAATTTGACCCCAGCATTAATAGATTCCAAAACTATATCTGTAAAACTTTTAATATACGGATCTACATTAGTACAGTATAAAAACTAGAGCAATGTCTACAGAATAAAACAGCCATTAAAAACTTCATATACTCTAGGTAAACATTAAAATCCACTAGATTCATTACCGGAACTGACAGTAGTACATGAAAGTACAAGATTAAATGAGAGAATACGAGCCATAAACAAATAATGTATTGCCAGGATGAAATCTTGCTAAAATACCTGTTTGAACTGATTTGACACAGAAAATGTATTGCCAGCATTAAGTCTTGAGTTCCTTCTTGTGCTATTATGAGATGCAAGGCACAATACACTGTTATTAGCAAAGCAAAAGCAATGTATGGTAGTTTCATCACAGCATACTAAAAAAAAAAAAAAATGTAACTATTGCCACCTGCTGGTCTGCATTAAAATAGCAATAATAAAATGAATGTCAAGACAATTTGAGCTAAAAAAAGTTAAAAAACGCTCGTAATACATATAGTTATGACGTGCAAATAGCACAAATTTATAATAACTACATGAAGCTGCTCACATTTTTTTAATGGGCTAACTAAAAATAATAAGTAATATGTTAACTTCCTAATTAAAATTACAAATTGATTTTATTGTACACATATTAAAAACTGTAATTAATTAATTTAATAATATTTACATATTAAAATGTTAAATAATATATTAAATTACTATACAAAATTGCTAAGTAAAATATTAAGTAGCAAAATGATTTTATTAAATTTAATTGGGATTAAATAGTCCGGGGTCAAACTGTCCAATAAATACTCTCATAGACAATAACTATGAATTTAAATATGAAAGTGTATCCAATTGCATCAGGGCAAATCATGTGGGGTCAAACTGTTCTGCTTCCAGGTAGACATAATTGTACAGTTCTTTCCATAGGCAATTCAGTTCACGAACACAGAATATTTATGAATCACATTACCTGAATGCCATGTGTAATGCAGTGATTCTAAAAAAAGTCTCCAGAAGCTGGTAGCCATATGTCTCTCTCTCTCCCTCTCTTGCTGGTATGTCATCATTCATGGAGAAGAACTGCAGTAATGACCTTAGGCTAATAAAACCTATTTGGCCTAATAGGGCCCCGTTCCTTCATGAGGGCCACGCACTAGGCTATGACAGAAAAATGATGGTGTATGCAGTCTAGAGATTTGTCTGAAAGACATTACAGCAAAGTGCAAGGTATTTTCCTACTGGTAGTTTTGATCCCATAGTACTTATGTCTTGTCCTTTCAGTGGACAGCATTTAATGTCATGCAGTGCAGTAGTGGCTGGTCCAGTATTATTAATAACTGCAATTACTGCAATAACTATGATCACTACGACTTGTGACAAAATGTTACGAAAGCAACAATATTGCAGAGGAATGCCTGTGCCACGTAAAAATGGAAGAAAAATAATTCCAGAGAAATGAACATGAAGTGTGTATGCTGAGTTATGGGAGGCAGAGGTGGATAGAAAACTGACTGACTTGTAAGACAGTGGGAAAACAATAACAACAACAATTTGATTCCAGCATGTAATGCAGGGATATCACAATTTCAGAGTCACTTACAGAATAGGGGATCAAGCAGAAACTTAAAGCTGGAAAATGAACTGCATTCGGGATCAGTTTTGGGGGGAAGTGTATTATAGAATGTTGAGCAAACTGTGTGGATTTTGCATGTTCACGCTATATTCATATGCATTTCCTTGTTTCCTGAAATCATTCTGATTTCATTCGACCTACCAAAATACGACCATCCCTGCATGTAATCCTTACCATAGCCCTTGTTACATGTGGTATGCCTGGAAAAGACCTGCATGTATTATTTTACTTGTGGAACCATTAAGCAGAGTATCACTGATTTATTTGCCCAGTATTTCTGGCATTAGAAGACATTGAGCATGAGGGGGAGCATACCTCTCAAGTGTACCTCATTCCATGGATTGTTCCTCATTTTGAGTCTTAAAAAGTCCATATTATTTGCTGTTCCATAATGAAAATATCTGTCACATGTTCAGTAATAGGAATTTTTTAAAGCGATATCCATGATAAATAATATTGAACCATATGAAATTATCAAAATAATTTATTATAAGTATATAGTAAGACATTTTAAGCATTCTGTAAGTTTCCTAGTTCAAGGGTGCTAGTAAGAAGTTAGCAAGTGTTTCACATTTTATCCATCTGCTCCTCTTTATAAGAGGTAGCGTTCTTCATTTTCTAGGAGAAAGGTTAAGAGCTATGGAGGTGAGAGCTGAGGGTGTTACTTTAAAACGAGCCTGCTTCTTAATAGCATAATCTGCTTGGTGATGCCTGCAGCACCTCCCAAAATGTACTAGAGTGAGTGGAATACTTAACTTACAATGACTTATTTTATTTATTTATTTTATTTATTTGTTTATCTGTTTATTTATTTAGAGTTTGTTAACAAAGGCAGAACACAAATCCAACTAGAAAATGTTCAGCTTAGCATGGCTGAAATACAATGAAAATAAAAAACAATAAACTTCAATCAATTCCGCAGTGATAATGTAAAAGCAAGGATGCAGAGAGGTATAAGTCAAAATAGTATGTAGCATAAAAGAACACAATCATAAGTAGATGTGATACAGCAATTCTCTTATGGAGTACAACTTTATTGTGTTGAAAATAATATACAAAGAACACAGTATTTGCAGATTATTGAGTAAGGGCTATGAAACAGAGTTAAGCATGTGTCAAATGAGGGGGAGAAGGGAAAGGAGGGAGACAAAATAAAGAGAAAAAGAAAACAAGTGTGATGGAGAAAAAGACAAGGAGGGGAGTGTATAGCTATCTCCTACCCATATTAAGGATGTCCACACAAAACTACAGGGTTTTGGGGGCATATTTCCTGGTAAGCCAAACTGCATCCAGCTTATAACGCACCACTTAGATACAAGGCCTCACTGGCCCATCAAGCAAAGCCCTTATAGTGTACTTGAGTGACTTAAACAGACTTTGAGACCGGAACTGCAGAAGACGTTAGATATGGGAATATTAAGGGAATCCAATAGTTTACTCTGGTTTTGCCAAGTTTTATGATAAAATAGAAGGTAATAAATAAACGTACTGTTTTATTTTAATACCTAGTAATAGCATATATTTCTGATAACTAATATGAAAATTCATAAGTCTAGGAAACCAGAAAGGAGAGATGGAAGGCTGCAGTTGGTAGATAGGGGGTCAGATGAGCGAACCAACTAACTAGATTAACTTGGGTCCCACAGTTGCTAAGGGTGACCCTGAGGACCTGAATAATAGGCTCAGGGTATTGCTGGAGGATAGCAGATAACTCCAAAAACATTACGCCAGAAGGTCTAGAATTTCAGACATTATTTTTTCACCTCTATGTTTTTTTTTTTTTTATTTTAGATAATTTTTACATGCATCCTTATATAAAATATTTGTTATATTAAGTCAGCCTACCTAACTGTCTTTATAAAGTTTTTTCATCTTGGTTTTGAATCTTATATATTTTATTCTAACAGTTCCCAGTTTTGTACAATATAAATCATCTTGTCTGTTTCCTTTATGTTAATTATGCCTATTTATAACATTGCATTTTTCTCAAATAGGCATACATAACTCTTTTTTAGGAAACTCACTTCTACCATTCCTTCACAACGTTTACATATACTTTGTATTTTATATTCATGGGGCCAGATTCGAAATTCAGCAAACTCTGTGTAGGGTACAAGTAAAGCCTACATGGAGTGTTATCATGTACAGGATGTAGTGCCTGTGGTGGCATGCAATCAATATTAATGAAGCTCTGCACGCTTAAACAAGGTTTCACAGCATGCAGCAGTACATCTGGCCCCGAAACCTCCTCATGAATGTGGACAGCACCTCTGTGTAAGTTTGCGATCTGTGAAAGTTTGATTGCATGGCGATTTCTTCTCCCTTGTTTGATATATATTAGGATTATTCTTAACTAATATTGTATGTGTAATTGTTTAATCTTCTCTCATTTTTATTTTTTTTTCTTCTTCCAAAGTTTGCGCAATGTGCTGCTTGCCACATATGGCTTCTGCTATACTTACCTCATTTGCATGACTGGACCACCCATGTATCAGACCACCAATGTATCAGACATGACCCAGACATACAAAAATGGAAACTGGATGCATTCAATTAATAATGCTGGGTATCGCACAAACCCAGTAAGTGAAGCTGCACTGCGCTAATACCTTGAAGTTAACAATGAATACTAATATAGGGGACCTCATGTAACTAATCCTGTGGTGGCAGGTGTTAAGTGTAGGACTGGAGTGCAGATGGTTCTGGGTTCTAGCACAAGGTATGCAAACTTTTCTTCTACTGTTGTGACATTGAAGATTATATGAATAAAGTGCTACATAGACAAGTGTTATCTGCTTAGGACTACTGTACACATAGGCCTGGGTTTGAACACTTTGTGTTCCATATGCATTTTACTTTATTTTATTTATTTTGTTCCACGTCACATTATATTTACTTTGTCTTATAAAACCTGACATAATTTGCTGATATGACAATGTTTATGAAAGTATAGCTCTGCTCTCCTATTTGAATAGCAGAGTTGCACAAGTGGATGTATATGAAATAACATTGGAATTGCATTGATTGACAGTGCGCACTGTCTAATTTATGATACATTTGAAAAAGCTGTGCTCCAATTACCATCATGCAAACATGGTAAGCCAATTGCATTTGTTTGCATGATGGTAAGCAGAGAGCAGCTTTTTCAAGTGTATCAAAATATAGACAGTGTGCACTCTCAGTAAGCGCAATATGTGCAATTGGCAGAAAACATGATATTTAAAGTGGAATTGGTGGAAAATGCACATTAGACATTGAGCTTGATCTTTTGTTGGCATGGCTGCTGTCGTTGCATGGCTGCTGTCGTTGGAGAGGGTGTGCACTTCCACGTGCAGAGCTGGGGTGTTCAGGAGTCCAAGTTCTTCTTTGGGCTTCTAGTTAAGGAGCATGGCCCTCACCTCTTGCAGGGTAAGTATACAAGCTCTCAGTACAAGTCCAAAGCCTGGACTAGTGTGGCCAGGGCTTTGTCCAATGCGACAGGTATCCCATGTACTGGAGAACAATGCCATCATTGCTAAGATGATCTTCAAAGGAGGAAATGGGATACCCTTGATCATTGGAGCAGGGAATGCCAAACAGGGAATACCCCACAGATGTGTATGTATAAATTGCATTGACTAATTGTAATTATTAAAGCTGAATATAGTCAAGACTGGTATTCATAATGACATTCTTTTTTTTTTCTTTTTCCATAGCTGCAGAAGAAAGGACCTCAAATATGAGGTCTCACTCATCACGACTGACAAGGATGTGAGAAGCATGTGGTATGTAAGCATAATTATATAAAGTACTGTTGTTGTAGCCATAACAAAGAAGGATTAGTTGTTATATCAAACAGTTGTATAAAATTGAGCATGCATATCTCAACTGTAAAAGCAAATATGCATGCAATAATCTGTAGTATAGTCCTCAGCTGCCCATATTTTCACTGAATATCCATATTTTTGACTCACTGCTTTGGTCTTTTCCTTATAAGATTTATGGTTTTCTGGCAAATAACTGAGATTGAAGTCAGTAAATAATGAGTATTAAAATGTATTTAACACAAATCCTATGCAACTTTCCACATTTTTAAGAGCAATATTTAAAACCTATCCCTATATTTGGATCATTGTACCCCCATTGTTTTATGATCTGTCTAGATATCTTACTCTAAAAAGTTGACAGGTATGGCCTGTAGCATAAAGCAACAGCTACACATTCTCACAGTGAGCATGAATCTATAAAGTGTAAAAGGAAAGCATGCATGTATTATGCTATAGTCCAAAAGAAAAGTACAGTATTACAGTAATCACTGGTTCTGGGTTCAAATACCACACTTCCAAGTATAAAATGCACATGTTTACACTATTGCTTTAGGTTTTCATCATTAAATATTCAATACTGTTAGTTTTCATCATTATAGATTTGAAGTTCAGACCTGTATACCTGTGGCTTGAATGGCCTGCTGTCAAATGTAATCAGTGTATATGGAACATGCATACATGTATATATGCACCAATGAATGAGTTCTGGATGTGATCAGATCTGCACTGTAGTGTGTATGTGTTAGGAACAGGGTAGTATTCAAAGAAATAAAGACATTTCTTAGCAGTTGATAGTGTTAAAAGTAAAATGGAACACAATAGAGTAAAAATTAGTTATAAAAAGCTTTGTATATTAACTGTGAAGTTACTAATGTTCTCCTTTTTTTCCTCTCACCCCAACCCTACTCTTTATTTATTTATTTTTTTATGGTTAATGTTCTTCTTTTTTATTATGTACATTTTATTGCTTTATTATTACATATTTGTTTCATTTGTTATTATTTATCATTGTGTTGTAATTATATTATTTAATACTTTTATAATAATTTATATTATATTATTTCCATTTGTTTTGGTTTATGTTTTATTTCATTATTGTATTTTAATTTTTTTTATCTTATTACTACAGCACAGCATGGTAGGATAGTATCCCATGATCCACGTATACTCACTCCACTGATACAGCACCGAGGTCCTGCACTTCTGGGCTGCAGCCTGGCGGTACCCCCACCCCACTCTGCTGACCCTGCTCTACCTAGACCCTTAGGTAGTTCTACCCCAGAGGCTAGGCCTGTGGGTCCCCTCTGGGAGCAGAGTTAGAGGGGGTACCTTTATTACCCATGCGGAGTTGCCATGTATGGTCCAGAGGCATGTGCATCAGATGGTAGGCACACGTTTATGCTGGCTGGAGAACCTACTTTCCATCCTGGTACAGAATACCGGCTGTAGGCAAAACCATTGACCACTGCAGCCAGCGCCACAGTGATGGAGCAGTGATGACAGTCCACTGGCTAAGGACTGGAGTCACACTGTTACCGTGCCTGATGTCCATGGGGCCTCAATCTCCCCACCCTCACCCCAACCATGGTGTTCACCCCCTATTGTATCTTTCATCAACCCTGTCTCTTGTCTCATATGTCTTGTCTGTCAGCAAATATTTCCTAATTTCCCAGCTTGCCTGCCTCAGATGTGCCTATGCCCCTTCCCTAGCATTCCTCTCTCTCCTTAAAAAAAAAAAAAAAGAGGGGGCACTGGTCCTCACCCCCCTCAAAAAAAAAATCATCCCATACATAGCTCTTCATTTCACACACGTGTCAACTTGACACACTTAATTTGGTCCAATTGGCTTCACAACACAATTATGTTGTTGTCACCCCACTCTGGATGATGGTGGACAGGTGGAGAGTGAAGACATTGACCAGGGAAGTGTAGCTACTGCTGCTTCAGAGCCTGTTGACTCTGACCATTGCCAAACTGTTGGGAAGGTGCCATGCAGGAGGCTCGATAGGGGTGATTGGAGGAAGCCTGCTGTCCCTGCTCCACTTGGTGCAGGTGTCTCTTCACGTGTAAAGCAACATATTTTCAGGGCCATCATGGAGGCACAGACACATTCAGAAAGGGCACTTCAGAGAAATACTCAGGGTTCTAGATGTGGCATAGTCTGATATCCATGACTGTCTCCACCATGTTGTTGATTCCTTGGATCAGATGAATAACACATTGGAGTGAGGTGTGTCTGTGATGGAGCACAGAGTATCTGTCATGGAATGCACATTGTCTGTGATGGAACATCTGCTGGGAGAGGAACATCACCTCATGGGCATAGGTCAGCAACTACATCTACTGTGAACCAACGTGGCCATGTCTGATCACGCTTCCATAGTCGCAGTACTTCCACTGCTCCAACAGGGAGTGTGTTGTCTACACCCAGATGTAGCAGTCCATGGGGTCGTGGTCCTGGGCATTCCTGTGAAGGAAGCATGTTCAGCAGATATCACTCAGTTGCAGGTAGTAGCTGTGCATCTGACCTTGGGCATGGAGGTGCCAGTTAAACTCCTGGCCCAGCTCGTTCTCATAGTCAGAGGTGACAACGATGAACTGTCAACTCTACTATGCATGGCTCACATCTGTCTGACATACAGACATGTAGAGCTAGCACTGAGCTTGGCTGTGTGCATGCAGACAGTCACACACCAATGTTACATTAAGGGCACCTACAGCCACACATGCAACATTTTCATGGTCCATCTTGCCTGATTCACTTCTTTATTCATACAATCACACATCTTTTCTGTCAGCCAAGGCCTCCTGCACCCCCACACAAAACCCTGGGCAAGTGATGATAACTGTGGCATATCCCTGTTTTCTATATTTTGGATTCAGGTATAGTAAAGCTATGTGTCTGATACACAAGGTGACTATTTACATAAATGATGATTACATCTGCGTGTCTGTGTTTTTTTACTGATTATTGCACCTGTCAGCTACATTGTACTTGGCCAGTTATACAGATGCTACTATAATCATTTCACTACTTTGTAGTAGATGATCTTGTAAGGGTTGTGAGGTTAACAACTGAAATTTGTATCATACAATTTGACATTTTTCCCTGTAATTATTTTTAGTACAGAGTTATGGTGCACATCAGATGTCACAGCTTCAGATTCAGACATCAGGATTTTTAAGTATGCACTGTAGTCAACTCTCACCAAAACAGTAATACAGTATAACAGTATTTCTGGCATGTACATCACCATAGCTTCATAGGTATATAGGATGTTACTAGACTATTGACCTGATGGTGTTTGGAAGCCTAGCCATTAAATCACAATATAAAATCCAATGTCATTTGTTGAAGAGTTGACTGGTAAGAGAAGTTTTATTTGAATTTATATTGCATTTGTTATCACTATTTTTAATTGTTTGTAGGTAGGAAGAAACTGCTTATTAACAAGCTTTACTTTGACTTATATTTTGTTGTTTTACCTTTAGTTTCACTTTCACTTTAATTATTGCCTCTGATCCTTCATATATCCTTCTAATTAACCTTATTATTCTATCATCGAATGCAAATAATTTTCTTCGTGTTTCACTGTTGCAGTCATTACATTTGGGTTATCTGCTTGCAGGTAGCACTCCGATTAACAAAGTCGTGGGTCCTGCGTCAGTTGCTGTCTCTTCTTCCGTGACATCAGGTCGTCAGGGGTATAAAACATGCAGCCGACGTCATTACATCAGTCTTTCTTGCTGTGCGGTGCCCGAAGCAGAAGCAGTTTGCAAGTGCTGGTCAGCCGACTCCTGAAATTTTCGTTTTCGAGTTTCAGAACCGAAGTCTTCAACTAAAAGCTAAGTACCCCCCTGGGGAAACATTTTCTTGCTCTAAACCAATGTTAGTAAAAGTAAATAATTGCATTTCTTGTGGAAAGCAAATACCTCACAAAGATTTTCATTCATACTGTAATCCTTGCCTAGGCCCTGACCACGACGTACCTCGCTGTCAGTTTTGTGCCTTATTTAAACCATGAACTATCCGTCATCGGTATATTTGCGCTTCAAAATTTTTTGGTACTCGGTTCAATTATCCTGATATGTCTTTGGTAAGCTATCCAACTACCGACATTCCAAAGAAACGCAAAGATAAAGACAGAGACAGGCCATCCAGTTCGCCGGTACTCAGTGAGGCGCTTTCACAGCCCTTGATACCCACTGCTTCAGATTTGCAGGCCTCTACTGAGACCCATTCGGAGTCTGGTATGCTGCGAGATGCTTTAACTGTGGAACCTGCAGATGTCTCTACCTTGGATGGGTCCAGAGCCACTGTGCAGGCACTGGCTTCTGAGGGTGTATGCAGGCCTACTGACTTGCATATTAAACCGGCGCCATCTTCTTCTTCAAGGCCTAAAACTCGAACCATGCCTAGAAAACTGACACCCAGACCACATGGTCAGGCCTCTATGCCTAAAGAACAAATGATAAGAATGACTGAAGACCTTATTACTTTAATCAGGGGAAGCCAACCTTCCCCCTCTAAGAGACCTAGGACTGAGTTTGCTTATGATACTTCTGACCAGGATTTTGAAATTTCTGTTTCCTCTGATGACCAGGATTTACCCTTATCTACAAATGAGGATTCTGATGCTGAGGACTCTATTCCCTCTGCCCCCCCCCCCCCCCCCCCACCGAGGATTTCTCTTTTGGTGAAACCTTGCATACTCTCAGGGAGCTTTTTCATTGGGAAAGCCAGGATTTCTCTGATTCTGAAATGAGGCTTAGGGATTTCTTACTCCTGCCCCAGCACAGGCCTTTAGCGATACCTCTTGTACTGAACATTGTTGATGATGCCTTTTTGGAATCTAGTATGGCCCCTGACTCTTTACCTCCTGCCTCCAGAAAACCTGATAGATATTACAGGGTTCCTGACTCTCACAAGTTACTTTTCAAAAATCCTACTGCGGATTCTGAAACCATTACACAGGGACCCACAGGCATTAAAGCTACTACTGCCAAAAATCCTACCCCCTTGGATAGAGACTCCAGGGTGCTGGATAGATGGGGTAAGAAGGTATACATTTCTGCAACTGTGGCCATTAGGGCCTTGAATTGCCAGTTTCATATGTTAAAGTATCAGCTGCATAATATTGGATTGCTTAAACAGAAAATGATATTGACTCCTGATTGTGCTGAAAATAAGGATTTACAGGATTTTATGCATTCTGCTGAACAAGTTTGTAAACATACATTGCAATGTGGTTTTGATTCACTAGAGGCATCTTGGAGGGCTGTGGTAACTGGGTCTGTACTTAGAAGGCATGCTTGGCTTAAGGAGCAATCCTTGCCACATCATGTTAAAGTGAAATTACTGGATGCTCCCTTAAATCAGGGCCACCTGTTTGGCAACAAGGCAGAAGAATTTCTTAAAAAGATGGAGGAAAAAGCTAAATCTATGCAAACTGTTAAAGACTTTTTACAAGTACAACCTCCAAGATTTAGTAGGCATTGGCCTTCTAAGAATTGGTCCTTTCCTGCCTCTTCCAGACATTCTTAGTCCAAACCCAGATCTAGCAGAGCACCCATGCTTCAGTCCCAGGGGACGCACAAGACTAAGCAGTGGGGGGCCTCCACTTCCAAATTTGGGAGTAATAAAACTCACCCCTATGGTAAACTGTCTCAATTACTTCTTTTTAAAACTTCCAAGCACTTCTCAACTGACTGCCCCTTTGGGGGAAAAGATTGCACTTCATGCAAAGAACCAGGGACTCATTACCCAGGACAAATAGGTTTTAAATATAGTATCCCAAGGATACAGATTTCACTTCCACACATCACCAACTCCAAGCGGTTGCCCAGATCTACCTCCAAAGCAGTGGGCAGAGGCCCAAAAGTAAGTACTCTCTCTCTTAAGCATAGGGGCTATTCAATTGGTACCAGAAGAGAAAAAGGGACAAGGATTCTACTCAAGATTTTTCCTGGTACCCAGAAAAGACAATTCATGGCATCCTATCCTGGACCTGCCTACTCTAAACACCTTTTTGGTGATTCCAAAATTCAAGATGCTGACTTTTCACCAGTTGCTTCCTATGCTAAGCAAAGATGCCTGGTTGGCAACACTAAATTTAAAGGAAGCATACCTGCACATCCCAATCAGGGAATCTTGCAGAAGATACCTATGCTTCAAAGCAGGCTACACACACTATCAGTTCTCTGCACTGCCCTTTGGCTTATCTACTGCATCCAGGGTATTCACAAATTGCATAGCTCCAGTTATTGCATTTTGCAGGCAAAGAAATATTCAAATATACCAATACCTGGATGATTGTCTAATTCAGGCAGAAAACCAGGACATACTTTTGAATCATCTGGCTTTTCTACAGAGCGTGCTAACTTCTCTGGGGTACACCATAAATGAAAAGAAATCACACCTGGTACCCTGTCAACAAATTATATTCCTGGGAGCAAGCTTGAATACAACTTCCCAGATGGCTTTCCTCATGCCAGAGAAACAAATTCACTTGACAACTTACTTCAAAGAAGTGGTCACAAAAGCCCTGCTATCTGCAAGGCAAATACTACAAGCCTTGTGGTTCATGGCCTCCTGCATTCTTCTAATTCCATATGCAAGACTGCATATGAGGAAACTACAATGGTATCTAAAAAGCCTATGGTGTCAACATTCTCAGGATCTAGAAGCAATGATTCCTATCTTTCCTTGTCTACACCTAGAGTTCCTTTGGTGGGCAGAGGCCTGCCACCAAAACAAGGGACTACCATTCACACTACCCCCTGCCGCCCAAACCCTAACAGATGCATCATACTATGCATGGGGGCACACCTGGCAGGGAAGTGCATTCAGAGCAAATGGAACCCAATTCAAATGCACCTTCACATCAATCATAAAGAAATGTTAGCTGTACAGAATGCTTTGACAGCCTTCAAGGACCACATTCTTCCAGGACAATTAATGGTAAAGATGGACAACACCAATGCTATGTGGTACATAAACAAGCAGGGGGGTACACATTCTTACCGCCTCTGCAGACTAGCCATGGCATTGTGGAACCCAGACTTGATCTATCAATTACATCTACAAGCCCAATTCCTGCCAGGAAAACTAAATACACTGGCAGATGGACTAAGCAGAACCCTCATGGACCCACACGAGTGGAAACTGGAACCAAGGATTTTCAACATGTTGACAAGCAAATGGGGGAGGCCAGATATAGACCTGTTTGCTTCCCCCCAGAACTATCAATTGGAAAAATTTTGTGCAAGGACTCCCCACAGACAAGTTTGGAAAGTGGATGCTCTGTCCTTCACCTGGAAAAATCAGTTTATGCCTTTCCTCCTCTGCCTCTGCTCTCCAAAGTACTACTAAAGATCAAACAAGACAAACCAAGGATGATTTTGATTGCACCAGCCTGGCCACTCCAACACTGGTACCCCCTCCTGCACAGTGTGTCACTGTTGGCCCCATGGCACCTGCCTCAGACTCCTACCCTGCTGTCTCAGCAGGAGAACCAGATTCTGCACCCTCAGCTTCAAACACTGAACCTAGAAGCCTGGCAAATTACCTAAGCTCTCCTTTACCATCCCTCAGTAAACCAGTGATAGATGTCATTTTAGAGGCAAGGAGGCCTAGTACTAGAAAATCTTATGCTGAAAAATGGAAAAGATTCTGTGCCTGGAACCAGTCTCAAGGGATGAGCAAAGCAGTGCCCAATTTATCTCAGATTTTGCAATACTTAACTGAGATGCTTCACAAGGGCCTGTCTTTTTCCTTAATAAAAATTCACACCTCAGCCATTTCACCTCATTATAACACAGAACCTCCCCTCTTCTCTCTTCCACTGCTCAAGCAGTTCCTCAGAGGGGCCAAAAATTTAAGACCACCCAGGAGAGCTCCAACTCCAACCTGGAACCTTAACTTTGTATTGGGGAAACTCACCCTTCCTCCTTTCGAGCCAGCTGCTATTGCAGATTTAAAATTCATTTCTTGGAAAACAGCTTCTCTTTTAGCCATCACTTCAGCAAGAAGGGTATCTGAATTACAGGCCCTTATGGCAGTGGAGCCTTTCATCATCTTTCATGCAGAAAGGGTGTCCCTCAGGACCAATCCCTGTTTCATGCCAAAGGTGGTATCCAGTGTGGCCTTTAATCAGTCCATTCATTTGCCTACCTTCTTTCCTAATCCACAGAACAAAGGGAAACGGATACTGCACTCCTTAGATTCTCCTTGGAGAGGTCTAAACCTCAAAGGAAATATGAACAACTGCTGGTGGTATTTGCTGCAGGGACAGAGGGGAAGGCTATTTCAAAGTGAACTATCTCCAAATGGATAGGCCATTGCATTCACTTCTGTTATAAGCACCATGGAATACCTATCCCACAGGGGATCAAATCCCAGTCAACCAGTGCTGCATCTACCTCTACAGCCTTTCTCAGAGGCGTACCTACCAGGGACATCCTAGAAGCTGCTACTTGGAGTTCTGTACATACTTTCACCAAGTATTAGCATTTGCCAATTTTCTCTAAATTCAGAGCTGGCTTTGCCACTGCAGTTTTGCAGGGCCTTATAGCTGGTCCTAATGCTATCTAAATTCCTCCTCCCATCCTTAGCTTTGGGAATCTACCCAAATGTAATGACTGCAACAGTGAAACATGAAGAACATAGTACAGTTGTGTACACTTAGCATAAATGTAGATGTTCGAGTGTATTCACTGTTGCAGTACTGGTTACTCTTCCTCCAGCCCTCTGACTTCGTTTGGCTATACCTCTTCTCTACTTTTCAATGCTTAAAAGCTTTTTGGTGCATTTGCTTTTTTGTTTGAGGTATAACCTTGTATATTTATAGATTTAATTGTTTCCCATTAGGGGGGCACCTGACATCCGGGGCAAGAAAAACTGATGTAATTTCATCGACTGCATGTTTTATACCCCTGATGACCTGACATCATGGAAGAAGAGACAGCAACCAATGCAGGACCCAAGACTTTTTTAATCAGGCCGACTGAGGGCTACCTGCAAGCAGATAACCCAAATGTAATGACTGCAACAGTGAATACACTCGGACATCTACATTTATGGTAAGTGTACACAACTGTACTTTTCCAATAACCTACTCATAAAATCCCAGCTTATTATGTCTAATGCTTTCTCTGCAGCAAGACCCACCAACAACAGAGATATTCTCTTACATTCTGCTTCCCTCTGGATCATCATTGTTCTTTTAATGTTGTTAAGTGTTTGCCTCCCCTCCATAAAATCACAGTGATCTATATCTATCAGTTTTGGCAACACCTTAACTATACTATTAGCTAGTATAAACATAAACACTTTATAAAGACATAAACACTTAGCATAAATGTAGATGTTCGAGTGTATTCACTGTTGCAGTCCTGGTTAGCCTCCCTCCAGCCCTCTGACTTCATTTGGCTATACCTCTTCTCTCCTTTTCAAGGCTTTTGACACCATCCCCCACTCTGGAATTATAGATAAGCTCACTAAACTAGGTATAAATCCCTATGTCACAAGATAGGTTGCAACTGGCTCACGGACAGAACCCACACTGTGAAAGTAGCAGATTCCAAATCCGACATCAGACCAGTGACAAGTGGAGTACCACAGCGTTCAGTACTGGGTCCTCTCCTGTTTGGTATCTACTTCTCTGAAGTGCATGCCAACACAGAAGGTCTTTGGCTAACAAAGTTTGCAGATGACTGCAAACTAGGAGCCATAATCGAAACTCCTAACAATGTGGACAAACTACAAAAGGGCCTCACTGAGACAGATACCTGGTGTCAAAGCCATGGCCTGAAGTTCAATGCCAAAAAGTGTAATGTCATCCACTTTGGTAAAAACTCTGTACCCATGAACTACCACATAGCTGGTAGTCTACTTAATGCCGAAAATGTGATAAGAGACCTTGGGACACAGGTGGACAGTAGTCTCTCCTTTGATAATCACATTGCCACAGTGGTCAGGAAATCCTTCTACGTGGCTCATCTCATCACAAAAGGATTCTCATCCAGAAAAGAAGAGGTTATTGTTCCCCTCTACTCATCACTCATTAGACCCATTATAAAGTACAACACCCCTTTTAGTATGTACCTCACAAGACATCTACAACAACTGGAAAGACCACAGAAATACCTCACAAAGAGGATTACTGGCCTCAAGCGATCTCTGCCTAACATACAAAGCTATGTCAAACTCAGAGCTGTTAGACATGCTCCACTTAAAGAAATCCCAATCCCTCCGAGCTACACGCTCCTGGGACCTAAACCTTGTCACCACAATAAACAGAACATGCTGGAGGGATAGATTCCTGTCCCAGAGACTTCCCATACTCTGGAACAGACTACCTATCTATGTCAAACAGAGCTCCTCATTAGCACTCTTCAAGAAAAATCTTGATGATTGGATGGAAAATGGGAAATTCACCCCAGGGATCACTTCTGTGGCTCTGCTTGACAGGGGCACAGGAAAATAATTTTCTTGGGTGGCAAAAGCCAGGGTACATTTTTTGGCTAGGCTTGTATGGGCCCTAGGGCCGATAGCCTAGTACCTACCTATGAACCTATAATCATGGTTAAAAATTGAAATGGGTCTATATGAAGCTGGGTCTAAAGGGTCTTTGCCCTCTTTAGGTAACACAGCCACTACAGCTTTCTTCCAAGACGTAGGAGCATCCCCTCCTTTTAAAATACCGTCAAACAAAATTTCCCAGAACTTTATCACTTTCTTCCATCCTAATTTCCTACATTCCACAGCAATACCATCTATTCCTGGAGACTTTCATGAAGACTGATTATATATCACCTCCTATCTTAAATGTTAGTTGTTGAGCCTCGTTCACTTCTAACCTTGGCATAATTAAGTCATCCACAAATATTTCCATTTGTATTCTTTCTTGATTTCCACATTTCACTATTTTACGCAAATTTTCATAAAATTTACAGGATATCTCTAAAACTTCTGTAGGATCTTTGGTTATTTTGCTTGTTATAGGTTCTCTAAGTCTGGTGATAACCATTTCAACATTTTGTTGCTTGTGCTAAAATGTTTTGTGTTCTGGAGTTGTTATCAAAAAACAGTTTCCTAACTGGAATCTTTCTAAACTCATGCATATTATCCAGATACCCTCTTTTTTTTTTTTAGCACTCTGCATTTTCTCTTCCCCTTGTTCTGTGGGAGACGCCTCTTACTCTATAATACTTTAACCTTTATCAGCCCAAGTACATACATTGTATGTAATGTTCATAGGTTCATAGGTTCATACTAGGCTATCTGCCCTGGGGCAATTATAAGTCTAGCCTGATTCTGTATGGCTTACGCCACCCCTGGATTTGAGTATACTGTGCCCTTTTTAAGGTTTAGTTTACTGTGCCTCTGTCTAATAGTGACACGGGAGTAATCCCTGGGACAAACCTATGATCCCCCATCCACCTATCGAGATTCTTCTTGAAGAGATTCAGTGAGGTGCTCTGCCTCACATGAACTGGAATTCTATTCCAGAGCAAAGGGAGCCTCTGGGTTATGAACCTGTCCCTCCAGCAAGTTCTATTTATTTCTGTGCTGAGGTTCAAGTCCCTGGAGCATGTGGCTCTAAGGGATTTAGATTTACTGAGGTGGAGCATGTCCATTAATTCTGGATTTGACATAGCTTTGTAATCAGGCATAGATCGCCTCGAAGTAGGCGGTATGCAACTGAGTAGAGCTGGAGTTTTTTTAACCAAACAGCATATGGCATCTGTTTGAGACCCTTGATCCTCTTGGTGAGATACTTTTGGGGTCTTTCTAATTGCTGCAGGTGTCGGGTAAGGTACATCCCAAAAGGGGCATTGTATTCTATGATGGGCCTGATGAGGGATGAATAAAGGGGCACGATTACCTCTCTTGATCTAGATGTGAAACCCTTCATGATGAGGTGGGCTATGTAGAAGGTCTTTCTAACCACTTTGGCAATGTGGTTTTCAAAGGAGAGATTGCTATCATCTTGGGTCCCCAGGTCCCTAATAACTTTCTCTGTACTTAATGGGTTTCCGCCTATGTGGTAATTTGTGGGCACATTGTTTTTGCCAAAGGGTATGACTATACATTTTTTGGCATTTAGCTTTAAATCATGACGCTGGCACCAGTTATCTGTCTCTGTGAGACCTTTTTGAAGGATGTTTGTGTCAGCTGGAGAGTCGATTATGGTGCCCAGTTTGCAGTCGTCTGCGAACTTGGTGAGCCATAGTCCTCCCATGTTGCCTGTACCTCGGAAAAGTATATACCGAACAAGAGTGGTCCCAGGACAGAACCCTGTGGGATGCCACTTGTGACCGGTTTCGAGTCTGACATGGCTCCAGCAACTCTCACTCTGTGGGTTCTGTCTTTGAGTCAGTTTGCGACCCATCTTGTGACATAGGGGTTTATATTTAAGCTGGATAGCTTATCTATGATGCCCGAGTGGGGTATTGTGTCAAATGCCTTTGCAAGGTCCAGATAGGCTGTGTGGACTACCTTCCCTTCATCTATGGCTTTGGTGACTGTTTCAAAGAAGTCAACCAGGTTCAAAAGGCAGGATCTGCCCTTGACAAAGCCGAACTGGGTAGGATCTAGTGTCTGTAGGTCCCCAATGTCTTTGTTTATGAGCTCCATGATGATCCTCTCCATAGCCTTGCAGACTAAGCTAGTCAGGCTTATGGGGCGATAGTTTCCAGGGTCTGTAGAGGCTCCACCTTTGTGGAGTGGGACCACTGTTGCTGTATGCCATTCTGTGGGCACATATCCTGTAGTGAGGCTGAGATTGTATAGCTGTTTTATTTGAGGGATTAGTTCCTCTTGGAGTTCATGTAGGATGCAACCTGGGACGCCATCTGGTCCCATGGAAGCAGTGTTTTTTGCTTTGGAGAGGGCAGCCTTCACCTGAGCATCAGAGATATTTGGGAGGCAGCCCTCTGCCGGGATAGATACTTGCTCTTTTGGGTGGGGAGGGGGGGAGAAGTTTGCACTGAACCTGTCTGCCAGGATATTGGCAATGTCTGTGGGTTCAGTGCATTTTTTGTTGTTTAGAATCAACTCAGAACAAGTCTGGGAGTTGCATCCCAGGTTCCTAACATAACTGAAAAAAGCCTTATGATTGTCTTTGGTGTCCTGTGCAATTTTTCTCTCGAAGCTGGCCTTGGAGGATTTTATGAGGGATCGTAATTTTTTGCTAGTACTGATCAGAGATGCCTTCCCTATTAGGGATTTTGCTCTATCATGTAGTAGCTTCCTCCTTCTGTTGTACAGTTTATTAATGGCAGGGGTCCACCAGACTGGATGCCTGCCTTTGGATGATTGGGTCTTGGTTTTGTTTGGGATAGCATGATCCATGCATTCCTGGAGATGTCCGTAGAATGCGTTTATATAGGATTCTGCAGTTTGGGCCGTAGTTTCCAGTGGCCCTGGGGCCTTGAAGGATTCCACTTTGGTTTTGAGAAGTGAGAAGTTCACTTTTGAGAAGTTTTTCACTGTGGTTTTCTGGGTTGGGGGTGGGGTCAGGATGTGGACATCCAGTGAAATTAATTTATGGTCTGATCTTACCAATGAGGGATATACTTCTGGTGTGGAGCATAGAGTCCCCATGTTGGTAATGATCAGGTCTAGTATGTTGTCCCCTCTTGTGGGAGTGGTGACTAGTTGTTCCATAGCATTTGAGTTTATAATTTCCAGGAACCTTTGGGCTAAGGTGCTGGGGCTTGAGTAGTGCTCCCAGTCAATGTTTAGGTAGTTGAAGTCGCCCAATATAATGGTGTTCAGAGAGATCTTCATGTTCTCCAATGTTTTCAGGAAAGCCAAGTGGGATTCCTGACTGAGAGGGTGGTCTGTAGGATGCTATAAACTGAAAAGCAGTCTTGCCCACTGTTAGTTGCACATGGATGGTCTCCGATACTTTGTGCAATGCCACTAACCTGGAGGTGTGGATATCCTTGATAAATATGGAAACTCCCTCCTTTGTGGTTCAGTCCGGGTTTTGGGGCCGAAAAGCATGATATGAGGTATAGCCTGGTAGTGCTGGGGTGCCCTCTGGAGCCTTGAACCAGGTTTCTGTCACTGCACAGATATCGATGTTCTCTATACTGAGGAGAGCTTTGAGTGCGTGCATCTTGAGGTTAAGACTTCTGGCATTAAGCAGCATTACCCGTAGTTTCTTGTTCCTTGTGCTGTCTATGGGGGTGGGTTTGACTTTTGAGCCTTGCCTAAAAAAGGCACTATGGGGGTGGCAAGAGCCTTTGCCAATATCCAAAAGCCCAGTGGTGACAGGTGCAAGTCATCCCTAGCGAAGCAACGTGGCTTGTCGAGCATGTCATCCCAGGCTGACAGACACTGGATCCCCTTTGAATGACACCACAATTTTAGCCAATTGTTAAAATCAATCATTTTGTCTTTGTACTGTGGCATCATTCTAGGTGAGGGTAAGATGCTGCTCAAGGTCAAGGTCATACCAGCCTGGGCTACATGATCAGAGAGCTCCTCTATGTCTCTTTTCATGTAGTCCAGGGAGGTACGTCTCAGGTCATTCACACCAGCATGTACAATGACTGAGTCATATTTGTATTTGCTTTGGAGTGACCTGAGTGCTTGCGTTATGTGGCGGATCCTAGCACCCGACAGGCAGCTCACCGTGACCTTCTCTTTATTCAGCCTGGTGAGTGGGACGTCAGTGTGTCTGACAATAGAGTCACCTATTACAAGAGTATCAGGTATGTTATTCAGCCTTAAGGGCTGTGGCTGCTTGGCACACTGACTTTATGGGCTATGTGTTGTGCCTGTTTTGTTTTGAGGTAGCGTTTGCTTGGATGTCTGCTTTGGAGGTCTCTGTTGCTTAGGTAGATTTTTATTTAGAGCCTCCAAGTATGTTTTTGTGTATTTATGTGTTTGGTTCGCTGATGTGGTGGGACTATGTGATACTGGAATTGTGTTGTGTGAGGTTACCTTCTCCTCCTGACTGGTTACACCAGTTTTGAGATGAGAGAGCTCAGCCTCCAGTTTGGCTAAATAGTTGCATCTCTCACATATATTTGAACCTGTTTGGAGGAGGAGAGGGTTGTCCGTGTACATGAGACAGTTGTAACATTGCCTCAAAATTCCCAGATTCACCAGCTGGACTGGAGAGGAAACCACTGACTGACCTTTGGACATGCTAGAGTAATATAGGGAAACTGAATTTAAGATGGACCAATAGAGGACAGGGTAATCATAGAGAGTATAAGAGTAAGTAGTGCTTATGGTTTAATAGTGCTAACTTGTAGGATTACTTAATTAGACCAGTGAAGGGCCTTAGAATGAGAATATGGTGTTTAAATTGAGAGATAGAGCAGTTCTAAGGGAAAAAGGGAAGAACAGACTTTGTGGAGCCAGGAATAGTTTAAACCCAATTAGGTGGCGCTGCCCGCTGTTGCGCTATGCACAAAAATGTGCAAAACCGCGCAAAAGAGGGTTTTAAGAGAGGGAGATGAAGGAGTTTGGAATTGACCCAAAATGGCCAATAAAACTACAGTTTCAAGTCAGCAACCACTCCCACAGGGGCAGGCAGGCTGCTCAATGTTTTTCACTGCCACTGATCAACAGAGAGACTTCCCTTTAGCCCAAGCAAAAAATGGCCTCCAAGAAACTTAAGAACAGTTCAAGAACAGCAAGCCTGTAACTGAACTTTTTTAAATCTCAGAAAAGTGGGAAAAAAGCAAGATTTTTTTTGTTTGTTTCAGAGATAGCAGAGGTTCACAAGTATCAACAAGTTATAACAGTGCAGTAAATGCCCCCACACAAGAGTGCTAGGCCAAAGACAGATAAAATGCAAGTTTTGAGAAAAAAACGATTTTAAAAATAAGTGCAAACAGGAAATTCAGTAAACAGCTCTAGGTTGTGCTCTAAATACAGTTACTAATGCAGAAATCAAGTTTAACAAGCCAGAAAATGCTCAAAATAGGCGGCTATGCAGAAAAACTTAGCAAATAAACAGAGGAAAAATACTTAAAATCTCAAAAGTGGCTCCTTTCTTCTCTCAGCATTTTCTCCTCTTGGTGGATGCTTCACCAACAGCCAACAAGTATGAAAAGACACCAAAACCACGGGGCAACCAGGTTTTAAGAGAGGAAGATGAAGGAGTTTGGAATTGACCCAAAATGGCCAATAAAACTACAGTTTCAAGTCAGTAACCACTCCCACAGGGGCAGGTAGGCTGCTCAATGTTTTTCACTGCCACTAATCAACAGAGAGACTTCCCTTTAGCCCAAGCAAAAAATTACCTCCAAGAAACTTACAAACAGTTCAAGAATAGCAAGCCTGTAACTGAATTTTTTAAATCTCAGAAAAGTGGGGAAAAAAGCAAGATTTTTTTGTTTTTTTCAGAGATAGCAGATGTTCACAAGTATCAACAAGTTATAACAGTGCAGTAAATGACCCCACACAAGAGTGCTAGGCCAAAGACAGATAAAATGCAAGTTTTGAGAAAAAAACGATTTTAAAAATAAGTGCAAACAGGAAATTCAGTAAACAGCTCTAGGTTGTGCTCTAAATACAGTTACTAATGCAGAAATCAAGTTTAACAAGCCAGAAAATGCTCAAAATAGGTGGCTATGCAGAAAAACTTAGCAAATAAACAGAGGAAAAATACTTAAAATCTCAAAAGTGGCTCCTTTCTTCTCTCAGCGTTTTCTAGATATCATTTACGGGTAAGATTTATCTAGCAAGGATTTCCCATGTCCAGGTGAGAAGCAGTGGCAATGCAGGGCAGAGATTAACAGTTTCACATCAAGTCATTCAGGCTGTGATGAAACAGTGTCATGCAGGTGCCCTCCTTGACATGGTTTTGAAGCCTGTTCCAGAGTACTGGCAGCCTATGGCAGATGTATCTGTCTGTCCAACATGTCCTATATAAGTCAGACTATATTGATGGTCCTTGAACAGCTGACTGTAGTCCCAAATGACATATGTATGGGTAGCATTTCCATCTCAGTCGGATCAGAGATAGCACTGTAAGGCATACATAAGTCACCTCAAAGTAGTCTATATCATACTGTACAGAGACAGCTACATAAATCTGTCCTTATTACCCATGTTTGACACCCTGATTTATATTACTTGTAAACCTCTGAGGTCTGTCAAGCTTTTGCAGGTGTCTGTTACACTACATAGCAAAGGGAATATTATATTCAGGAGTAGTTCTGAGGAGGGAGGACTATAGGGGATTTAGAACTGAATGTGATACTCCTGCAATGGCTTTGCTAATCTGATGCAATATGTAGAAAACCTTCCTCACCACAGAAGACACAAGTTGCAGTGTACTTGTGTTCCCAGGTCTATCAGTACAGAATTGGTGATTAGGGTATTCAGGGTTATGTCTTAATAAGCTGGAACAATGGTAATACCAAAGGAAATGATGATTTATTTATATGGCAGTCATTTAACAGCACAGAGTTGTCATCAGTCATTAGTCTGGGTAAGCCCCTTTTGAACAGCACTCACATTATTAGGAGATACAATGATAGCTCCTAAGTGTCCTTCAACCACAAACTTGGCTAGCCACAGACAACCTGTTTCAGTCTGGACTTGTGAGAAGTTCATGGTGAATGTAAATGGACACAACAGTGACACTTGTGGTAACCCATTGGGGTTGCTTCTAGAGGTGAATTCTCCCACTTTTAATTATGTTGTTTGTCTGTGAGCCAATTTGCAACCCCCCTGGATAACATAGCAGTTGATATTTACCTGGCTTTGCTTCTCACTGATGCATGAATTTGGTATTGTGTGGAAGGCAATGGTCAAGTGAAGTGAAGATAGGCTAGGTCAATGCTGTGCACACATGCTAGGTCTCTATTCGCATTATTGAATACCAACAGTTTTACAATGCATAACCTTCCCTTGGGAAAACTAAGCTGGAACAGATGTAGTGTTTGGATGTCAATTCATCTATCTTACATCCATTAAAATCCATTCCATTGTCTTACAGTTGAGGCTTGTGAAACTTAAGAGGCTATAGGTACACATGTATGTTGCTGAGCCACCCTTGTGTGTGGGAAATATGTCACTGATTTCAAATCTGTGTGGATAAAGGCGGTACTCAGACTGTGATTGTATAGGGTGCCTAGTGCAGCAGTTTGCTGGTTAAGACCACTAAGAACACATGCCATAATGCCATCTGGTCCCATAGAAGCTGTGTTCCTAGTCTTGGAGAAAGCAGTGATTACTTGCTGTTTGTAGAGGGAAGCTAGAGATGATGTTGAAGATGTGTTGTGGTAAGATTTATGGTGGTGGGGGAATAACTTTTATCCAAGCATGTCTGCTAGCAGGTTTTCAATTTATACTGGGTCAGTGTATGCAATACCATCCACAATTAATTCATCACACGTCTGAGTCATACCTTTGATGTTGCAGACATAGCAGAGAAAAGCCTTATGGTTAACCTTGGCTATGGTTTAAACATATCTCCCATAGCTGATCTGTGAGTATTTTACAAGGTGTCTTATAGTTTTGTTTAGCCCATAAGTGTTCCTCTTCCAGTTTAGGATTTACACTTTTGTATTTGTAGACATCAGCTTTGTTCACTTACTGTATAATGAAGTAATGTCAGACATCAATCAGCATGGTTATTATTTTTGTAAAGATCTTTCTTTGATCCTATCAGGTACATCTGTGTCTATACATTTGTGTAGATGTTTATACAGCCCATCAGAGTATACCTTACTATAGTTGTCAATGTGCTCTGTGGAAACTTTAGTTTGGAACAAGTTCATACCATCCCTTAGGATGGTGTAGTTACCTTGGAAGATGTATTTTTAGCTGACCTCTCATTTTTTTAATTGTGTATCTATTGCAAATTCTAAAACAAATACTCTATAGTTGGGTTAACACAGTGCAGGCCCTATATGTGAGGAGTTGCATTGATCAGTGCTATCCATGAGGACTAGATCTAGAATATTACAGACACTTGTGGGGTGCTGCAGTCTTAGTTGCATGCCATATGAGTTAGCAAAGTCCAGGAATTATTGTGCAAGTGAGTTTGGCCTCATATGTTTCACAATCAATGTAGTTGTAGTTGAAATCATCCCTGAGTAGGTTGTTTTTGTTCAACTTTAATTGCTAAAAGTACTTATAAATAGGCTGTGGGGCCTTTCTTGTTCATGGAAGGGGACATGTACAAGGGGACAACATTAAGGGGTTTCTTAACCACAGTAAATTGGGCTTACATTAAGTCCATAGACTTATGTTGCCTAACCTTTTAAGTGAGGAATTATCTTCAATGAAGAAAGATAATCCAGCTCCTGAGGTTCCCACAACTTCAAATTGCATTCTGAATGTGTGGAAGGCATTATAGCCTTGCAAAGCTGAGTTATTTACTGCTTTCTTGTGGTTTCTGTGACTGCACAGATGTCCACCACTTCCATTGGGACAACTGCTGACAGAGACTGCAGTTTCTGATGTTAACTCCTACAGTTTAGTAGCATGACCCTTACTTTGGTGGAGTTATATATTTTCACATAGTCACTTCTGTTTTTGTGACCTTGCTAATAAAGGCATTATGGCAGAGGCAAGTGATTTAGCCACCAAACAAAAGTGTAGGGGTGCCAGCTGAAGTCCATGTCTTGCCAAGCAGCATGGCCTGTGCACAATGTCATCCCACTCTGACAGGAACTGGGGCCCGTTAGAATGACACCAGACACATAACCAATTTCAGAAGATCATTTGTTCTTTATATTGTTGTCTCATCCAAGGTGAGCTTATAATGCTGGTCAAACATAAGAACATACTTGCCTGAGGCACATACTTGGAGAGCTCAGTCATGCCTGTCTCCATATATTCCCTAGAGATATGTCTCAGGTTGTGCATACCAACACCAGCTAAGATGGATTAATAGTGGGACTTGTTGTGGAGAGACTTGATTGCATGTGTGATGTGACAACTACTTGCACCACACAGATGACCCTACATTTTTCCTTGTTTAAACTGCGGAGTGGAGTGGATGTGTGGCTCACTGTACAATCAACTATAAGGACAACCTTTGCAATAGAAACTATTGCCTTAAGCACATCCTTGTTGAGGCACTGGTGCTGCTTTTTTATGTGTATTGAGTGCTTTGGGTTTGGTGTTAGGTGTTCCATGCTTGTGTTTTGGATGTCTCTGCTGTTCCTCTAGGTTGCTGAAGAGTACCTCCACCCATGATGGTACTTCACTGATCTTGTAGTACAGGCCTAAGGCATTATCTCCACTGACTAAATAAAAACATATCAACTAAAAAGAGGGAAATTGACAGCTCGTAATGTGAGGTGTGATCCTGGTATCTGCAAAGAGAATGAGAAAAGGATGGAGGTATGTGATGGGTGCTATTTTAGGGAGATTATCATACGGGGTGTACAGGAGGAGCTTTTTTATGAATATTTGCAAAGCAGTGTTTAACTGCTGTGCACTTTTGATTGGTGTAGAACTAGTATTATGTAGTTGCTCCATTATTGAATATGTATCAAACTAGTAGATTGAGATCAGCAATCATATTTCATATAAAAGTTAAATGTAAAAAGGAAATAAGAATAAATGTTCATTCTAGCTATATGGCCACTATGATTAACAAATATACAGCAGACCTGGGATTGACAAAACAGGGAGGGGGATAGATGAGTAGGGCATTTGAGAATTGTGACTTTATTTAAGATCTATTGTTATTTAAAATTTATCTTGTTTTGTGGTCCTTTGTTAAAAAAAGTAAGTGTATTTCATTGTGGAAATGGCTGCCAAAGAAGTTTATAAAACAGACTTGAAATGTCCTATGGTTTTAATAAAGATGTGAACTCAGTTTTCTTCTAAGAAAAGATAAATGCTCATTGATAGCAGGAACATCTTGTTGAATGTGATACGTTGAATATATATG
The DNA here is from genome assembly GCF_019279795.1 of Protopterus annectens. NCBI lineage: Eukaryota > Metazoa > Chordata > Ceratodontiformes > Protopteridae > Protopterus > Protopterus annectens. The sequence continues at coordinate 1,128,364,381 of NC_056727.1, read as the reverse complement.
GAGTCATTGGAATAAAATTATTTTCACCACAGCAAAATTGTAATTAGCTGAATGTCTGTGAAGTTGTTTTAAAAAAGAGCATTTATACAAATACAGCATGTGTATCATACATCCTAATTTGTTTGGTCAGGAATTTGTGACAGAGATAAAAATAATTGGGGAAGAACATCCTCCAAAAGGGTTTCACTGAGACAGCTAACTGGTGTCAAAATCATGGCCTCAAGCTAAATGCCAAAAAAGTCATCCCCTTTGGAAAAAACAAAGTACCCACAAACTACCACATAGGTGGTAGTCCCCTAAATACGGAAGATGTAATACGGGATCTGGGGACCCAAGTAGATAGTAATCTCACCTTTGATAATCACATTGCCAAAGTGGTTAGAAAATCCTTCTATGTGGCCCACCTAATCATAAAAGGGTTCACATCCAGATCAAAAGAGGTCATTGTGCCCCTCTACTCATCACTCATCAGACCCATCATAGAGTACAACGCCGCATTTGGGATGTACCTTACAAGACACCTGCAACAGCTGGAAAGACCACAGAAGTACCTCACCAAGAGGATCACTGCCCTCAAACAGATGCCCTATGCAGCTCAACTGAAGAAACTACAGTTGTACTTGGTTGCATACCGCCTACTCAGAGGTGATCTCTGCCTGACATACAAGGCCATGTCCAACCCAGAATTGATGGACATGCTCCATCTAAAGAAAACTTTATCCCCTCGAGCCACACACTCTAGGGATCCAAACCTCACCACAACAATAAATAGGATGTGCTGGAGGGATAGATTCCTGTCCCAGATACTTCCCGTGCTTTGGAACAAGATCCCAATCTACATTAGGCAGAGCTCCTCACTAACACTCTTCAAAAGAAACCTTGACGAGTGGATGGGAAACAGAAAGTTTACCTTGGGGATCATGTCAGTGACTCTACTGGAACTAATCTAAGGGGGCAGCGAAAGCCAACACATTCTGGCTAGGCTTATAAATGCCTTTGAGCAGATAGCCTAGTACCAACCTATGAACCTATAAGAAAGGTATATAAACATGGCAACTCATAAATACTATTCTAATTCACTTTAAAAAGTTATAGGGCAAAATATTTTGCATCAGCATGTATTTTCTGAACAAGAAAAAGTATGAAACTGTAATTTCTGGCATTACTGACTCACTGCAATCCTTAGTAATTTACTAGAAAATCAAACATTTTACGACACATGATAAAAATATGAGGCAAACTAACAGTTGTTTTGAAAATACAGGAAAAGTTTCAAGATAAGGCATGTACTGTCTCACTTACGAAAGACATCCCAGAACCAAAAGAAAATAATGATTGCTTGTCGATGTCTGTTGGGAAGTAAATAATGATGAACAAATTCTGCCGTCAAATGTCATTTATGCAATTTTTTTTCTGCTCTGGATTGTGGGTGCTGGGAGTTCTTATTCCAATTCTTTTCATTAAAAATGTACTTTCTCTCTTCTATAGAGCAAGAAACCATCACAATGATTTGATTTGCCAGTGGGAGGGCTATCACTTATCCTGCAGGGTGTATCAGGGTTTTCCAATTCACTAAAACTGACCAAGTGAGTTTTTATTTACTTCTAGCCTCCTGTATTTTCTCTGATTATTTTAAATTCCAGAAATAGCATTTGCTTTGGCAGTACTGATCTTTGCAGACATAGAACATCAATAGGTTCTAAGAGACCTAAATTCGAAACAATACAGCACATAATACATGAACTTCTGTCCTGTTTATCTTTTAGAGATTAAATTTTAGATAACAGACATACAGAGTAAGAAAATGAGACTCAACATCCAACATTCCAAAGGAATAATTTCATACAACAGTTAAGCCCAAACAATAACAAGACCTGAAACCATTTTTTCTGAGATAAAAAAATAAAATTACCTCCATTTTCTTCTACTTAGAAGCCATTTCCATTCAGTTAAAGATTGTACTGTAGTAGTGCTTAGTTATTAACAGTAGGTTGTTTCACCTTTCATAGCCGCATTATACAAAAAGCAGAATGTATATAGAAACAAGTAATCTCTATGCTCATAGTATAGCTCACATTGTTGCTTCATCCCTTGCCCACAGGACAGATCACAGTGCTGTTTCATTCTTTTATATACAGTTGCTGCAACTTCAAGCAATAGCATTACTGAACTAATCCACAAAGTAAATTTAACAAAGGTATTACATGGAGCTGCTCCAGTCACAGACTCTGATTCCCTCCTTTCCCCAATCATTTAGATTACATTAAATATAATGAAATTTAAAGAGATATTTAGTAATAGAGGTACACACCAATTTACTACCAGGTGGACTTCAAAAAAATATTTTTTTTATCCCAGTGGTTCAATAGAAAGCTAATTTATTTGCACATTAAAGGATATGTCAGCAGCTGAGTAGCATTAAACATGCCGATGACTTAAAATAATTAATGGACTTTTTGATTTTAACACTTGTGTTTAGCTAACTTACTCCTTGCTGATCATAGGTCTATGTTTAGCCATTGAATGAAACTTTCATTAAACGGATATACATCAAACCCTATACATTGAATGTTCAGTCATCGAACGTTCATTTCTGTGAATGAGTGAGACAGGGAAAGTAGCTAGTTGTTCAACACTTTCCCATCTCGCACACCACAGTATTCCAAACCCACCCAGGTTGGGGGGGGGGTTGATTCATGCCAACACTCCTCCCACTCTCCTCTGACTATATATACCAACTCTGAGATTGCACTACAGTGGAGAAAAGGGGTTTAAAATACTGCAGTGTGTGAGATGGGGAAGTGTTGGCCAAATAGTTACTTTCCTAGTCTCACACATTTGCTGAAATGAATGTTCGATGAATGACTGTATGTTGGTGAATGACTGTATGTTAGACAGTGTTCAATGTTTAGCTGTTCAATGAAAGTTTAATTCGATGGTTAAACAGAAACCCGCTGATCATATGCAAATATACTTTCTGTTAGAATCATGAGGCAGGTAGCAAATAGCATAATTTCTTCTAATATGAATGTAAGTCCTCTACCATGCATACAGCATAAACAGATGGGTCTGTAGTGTTTAACATGTTAAAGTATTTAATACCCTTTGTTAGACACTGTTAGAGATCTGTGTAATAGAGTTTAATACATGGGGAATTTGATGTTTTATGCTATATTCTTTTCCTTTTGGACTCTTAACACAGTATCGAGTTCTGTGACATGAGACAGATTGTATATATATTCTTCCTTTGTCCTTAGTTTCTGTATGCTTATTAAAATAATTAGTAACTGTGAAAGAATAAACCCTTTAAAGTTAACAGTAACATTTGTTGTTTCATATTGCAGTATTGTTGTTATGTGCAAATTATTATACTTTACAGGTAAACACTAGGTTGTCAATCTGCCGACTATTACAAGCACAGCCAACAACCAGAGGTGAGAATCAAGGTCTGTACTTTGTAGCTATGAGGTTAATACCTTAACCAGTATGCCAATCCATCCCTTATATAGCTGATCATATTATGTTTGAAGAACTGTGTTTGTGGGGTGAGGTATTTGTCTCTTAAAGCTGATAAAGTTAAAAAATAGATTTTTCCCTTTTATACATATGATTCATATTTGACTAAATCATTATACAGGCTGCTGTAATATGAAGTGGTGTAAGTGATGATCAATTAACAGTGATATAGCAAATGAAATGCCCATTATCATTTCACAGTGCCGGTTTCTCTAGCCCCCACACCCACTTAAAGAGAGCAACTTTATGACTTTACAAGTTAAGGATTAGTGACTGTGATCAGCATAAAAGGAAATGATACCCACCGTAATTTATTTAAAATTGTTGCTTACAGATATAAGCAGCTGTCTCTGAATGACAAGTCATAGTAGTGATCATGTACCCATGATCAAAAAAATGTCCTTTGTTTTCCTCTAGAGAGTAGTGAAGATGCACTTTTGGTAGGAATGAGCCAAGGCATTTAAATATCATCAACTGAGAGAAGTAATGGCTGTAGTAATTTGTTTCAGCTCATTTCTCTCACAGAGACAATGCCACTCTGAAAGAAACCATAGCAACAATATTTATCTGTAATCAAATAATAGACATCTGCTTGCATTCACAGATGCCATCCCTAGCACATATCTTCAAATAACCATAGTCTCAGTCCGTAAACCTTATTCCTTGACAATGAGTAAAAATAAAAATAAATAAAATAAATAAATAAATAAATGAGTAGATCTGATCTCCTGCCTAGAGCAGCATTTCCTGCTTATCACTACCACCCACTGACATAATAACAGAAAAGTAATCGGTGTAGATTATTGCTAGGTGCTGAGTGTACTGTTACTACTGCCCACAGATTTATCTAACATCCTGCCATTATTATTAATTTTTATGTATAGATGGAAGAGTAAAACAGACATGAATGCAGTAGCGACTGGAAGAGAAAAAAATCACCTCTAAAGAGATTCTCTAGTCATAGCCATAAAAGCAAAAACATAAGCTGCAATGATAACATCAGTGCTTACCTGACATAGAAACAGGACTCGAGTTAGCCATAGCCTGTTATAGTGTCAAAATGAGAAAAGTGGGGGAGTGTTAACTTTTTAATGTCTTTAATGATTTGGGATAATTAATTAGTTTTTGGAATTTGTTAATCTGAAAATCATGCTTTCTGTTATTTTTAATGCGACATAAAGATACAAGAAAACTAAGTTGTTCAGTATCTGGAATTTTTTCCTTTTTTGTAGATGCAGAAATTAATCATCACTCACATTTAAGGCATTGTTTTCTAAAAGAGAAAAGCTGTGAAAGCAAATATGATGGGGCTTATGTCCAAAATAAAGTTTACTGACACTGTTCTCTCATATGGTCTACTATTGAGATGTATTGGTCTGGCTTCAATACCCTTGGTTCTGTTTGCTTCCCTCTTCATAAATAGTAGTTTTAGAGTTGAGATTGCTCCCAGGATTTGGAAAGATGGCTATTGTAATCCCCATCATAGAGTGGCACGTCTATCAAATTAAACAACAACAAATCAGCAGCATTTACTCAACCCACTCCAACAAGTCTTAAAAATTGCAATAAGGAAACAACTGCTGTACTTACTTCCTTTCAGCTCACTTCATACAGAGTTCATCATAGATATTTTATAAGGGTTATGAAGCTTATGTAGCTTTTTTCATATACTATGATGTGTCCAGGAAAGACCTAAATGTAGGACTTAAATAGATCGTAGTATTGTTAATGATATCCAAGGCATTTGGCTCAGTCAACTTGATCAACCATTTAATGTATTGAAGCTGTGAATGCATACTCTAGCACGTATTATTCAGGAATGTTCTTCTTCACAGGTCAGGCAGAGTGCAGAAGGTCAGTTCCTTTTAAGAGTGTATTCATGTTATAAACAGTGTCCCTGATTGTTTCTGTGTGTCTGTCTTATGGCTGTTATACCGTTACCTCATTTAATATGCAGACTACTCTTTTCTTCATTGTATTAGCAATCCCATCCAAAAGAGATTCATTTAGGTGTCATGACTATTGCTCACAAGACTTAATACTGACTATAGGGTTCTGAGCTTTGCTTTCATATTATCCCATTGAAAATCATGCTGTTTTGTTACAAAAATGGATAGGAATTCACATGAACTGTAAGAAGTTGTTTTTGAATAACTGACTTTACTTCATGCCGCATGTTTTGTACATGTTTAAAAAAATCCTGAATTACCTGAAAATCTTCAGACTTCTCCTTTAGTGCAGTGCATGCTGTACACTAACTTGTTCCTTAGCCCCTCTACCACATTCCTCTTAACAAGCTGCAGGGAAGCAAAACATTGCTGTGGCTTCCTGATAATACAGTTCATCATTATATCACTTAAAAATGATTTGATGGAGTTATCATGAACTAACAAATAAACATACCCTGGAATTCATTAACAATCATGCATGCTTTGTGCAAAGCCAGCAGGTTAGCGCAATGAGCAGCAGTGCTCATTGAATATGCACGCTGCTTATCATGCTTACACGGTTACAAGCATCATTTGTTGGCCAGTAACAGTATTGGCAGCCATGAAACAGTGCTAGAACCATGACCACAAAATGTAAACAAAAATACTTGTGTGTAGGCAAATATATTATGTGGCATATGTGGACAGCTTATATGAAGTAAAGGCAAGTGACTTCTATGCATTTAGCTGCAGGGGATGTGAAAGTGGGATAACTTATATAGAGAACAGTGCAGTGGTGAAGCAGTTTGCATTGTCACCTCACAGTAAGATATTCTGTGGTTTGATTCTGGGGTGCCTTCTGTATAGAGCATGCATGTCCTCCCTGTGTTTGTGTGGGCTTCTTCCCACATTACAATGACATGCATCTGCAGACTTTCTCTTTGGGCCTACTCTGAAAATTGGCTCATTCCAAGTCGGACTCCCCTGGTAAAAAATGTTAAAAAAATAATACATTGTGAACAGTGCCGGGATAATTACAAGGGAATGGTAAATGGAAAAATGTACTCAGCTAATGCATTCAAATATGATGATGCCAGAAAGAAACATTTAACAATAGCAATATGTCCATATGGATAGTAATTATAAATAATCCTGTTTGCAACTCTTTATCCATAAGCATAACTTAAAAATGGACATACTTACAATGGATGATAAAGGGATGCAATGCAACATTGTATGAAAGGAAGTAAATGTGATATTAATGTTACTTACTAGCGGCACAGTGCTCTCCATTATCGCCCTGCACTCCTGACCATGTTCTCGTTTGGATGAGATATCTTGTAACTATGAACCTGATGCTGGTTTTACAGCCATTCCCTATTGCAATATTACCAGATTATTATTTTTTTTATTTTAATGTAACATGGGCAATTTATTCTTCAAGGGCAGTAGGCAATGAACTTGTACATGAAACATTAAAAAGTAAAGTTGTTTGCCAGCAGTAGCTTCTTCATTAGTTACAGATCTCTTTAATGTGGAATTATTCAGATGAATGTTACTTCTGCAGAGATTGTGTACATTGACTGAGATTGGTGGATTGTAATGACAGAAGTCTGAGTTGCCCTTTTGTGGTTGAAATATCTTGTCATTATTCGTTCATATGTTTGTTTCATTGCTTACTGGATAAATGTTCAAACCTACAATTTTAAAACACCATCTAACAAGTGGTGCACTATTATATAAGGATTATAAGTTAATACAGTCAGAAGGGTGCATCAAAGAACACATGCATGTGTATTCATGGTCCTACAATTGTGCGCAAAAAGCCTATGGTTTGAAATCAGCCCAAAGGTAAACATAATCTTCCACTGACCAGATGTATTTTCTTTGAATTTGGGTTTCAATGTTGTTTCAGTGAATTTCAGTTTCAAGGTCAGCTTACTGTTCATGCTAAGTCTGTTTTCATAGTGAAACAGTATTGTTTTGTTTAGCAAATGGCTATCGGTGTTTGTGCTATAAAATTTGAAATAAAACTTTTAAATATCTGTAATAATTGTACAAGTAAAGAAGAAAATAGTATGAACACTGACAGGTTTGAACAGTGTTTATGGTAACTGGGGAGAAATAGCCAAGAAACTGGACACAGGAATTGCTGGGAGGACGGGGTTGCCAGGAAGCCTGCAGGGGGAGGGGGCCCTGATCCAGTACCATGCTTAAGGCCCCATTTAACCATGATCTGTCTCTGTACATATGCTTGATAAACAGTATTGTAATAAGAATCATAATTCACAAGCGACAAATGACATCACAGATCTGATGATATTGCAGTACTTCAAGGTCACCATTTCTGAATGGAACTTGTCTAATACAGAATTATACCTGGCATGTTCACAAGACATTACAGTGAACACTGCCATAACAGTAATGTAAACAACATGTATATTATTTGCATTAATAATAAATAAAAACTGGGAATAATAGCTTCATGCAGTGTTGTTTCTGTAATGTCAATACTTTCATAGAATGTTACCCTTGGCTGGAATTAAACAGCAATCTATATAAACCCACTGAATACAAACATGTTTATGAATCACATGCACAAAAATGGCAGTCTTAAAAAAGCTGTGAGACCCCACCTATTTTAAGTCATTACATCATATGACTGTGTTGCCATTTGTATGCGATAAAAGGGGTGGGAGAGGTTTCTTACACTGCAATTAAGCACAGTATAACACTTGCAGATGCCATTCATGCATAGCAATAGTAGGACATGCAATGCTTTCAGTCAGCCAATGTAGATTTTGAACACCTGACTAGGTGACGACAGAAGCTACATTATATTGAATAGAATGAATGTGTTATGGTGCGACTGATGCTACAAGTATGTGATATTTTGGTTTTTGAAGCCGTGATTTCATTTTAATTATGCAAGGGAAATGTGTGCATGTCATTTCTTTAAAACATATTGCAATATGGGTGTTTCTCACACAACATTGCCTGATGCTAGTTACACCCAGACACACACATGATACATAATACAGTCATCACTGTGATGAGAAAATGTCAATCAGACACTACATGTGGATAATCACAGACTCAAACACATGGCTTACTATGGCGCAAGCATACAAAAGATAGTCTTGTACTCACACCACAGGAAGAGCTGTAGTAGTTCTCATTTGAAAAGACAAATGTCGTCCCATGGCATCATCATTATCAAACAAAACATTTATGTGTGAAAAAGGAGCAGACATCATTATAATAGGAATCCTTATCCATGCATGTACACAGCAGATAGGCAGCAGACATTATTTTTGCCACATATTGACAGTCATATTGGCATATCTTAGGCTAAGGAGTAATAGACGCATCACATGAGATATTCTTTCACAATTGTAGCAGTGCACATTTCAATAGATGATGTCATCATTCTTTCATACGTTGATGTTCCTCTAAAAATGTATGGAAGAGGTTGATATGTACAGTAACACTAAGCAACTACACATACTCAAGCAATACAAGCCTTCTCTACACAGCACAACAGACAAACACCCAAGACAGTAATCTAACATTGCTGGATTCACACCTCCTTCCTCTGTACTTACGAAGTCTAGAGGGCACAGTATTAGCCAGACCATATGCCCACTTTGATGAGGATCTTTTTTAATAGCATGTTGCAAGCATCATGTTTCCAAAAATGTTTATTACCTGGAGAAATACAAATTTATATGGTAATCCTCTGCCAAAGTGAAATTTTATATAAGGGGTGTTGTCACAGACACAACTGTACATGACAGTACACACACACTGACATTATTTACCCAATGTTCGATTCAAACCATCAGTCTGTCTGTTTACACAATCTATACAACACAGAATTAGCTGTAAGCACTACAGAAGAACTGCGAGTTGTAAGGGCATTGTGTACAATTTTGACATGCTGACCTGATATGTTGGATGCAGAGAAGATGTATGTGGTAAAAGTCGGATAATGGGATGGGGGCATCCTCTCCCATGTTAAAATCTTCTGATGAGTGGAAGATGATACACCATGACCATTGAGGAAGCTATATATAACTGACATTGAAGCTACACAGACAAGTTCTCCATGGAGAGATTTGAACCTGCTACCTATCTAGGTATACAACGTGCGGAAAACAGTATTAGCTGCAAACACTACAGAACAAGTCTGCCTTTTATGGGGGAGAGAATGCACTTTGGACAGGATGAACTTATCACTGTGTGCAAAGAAGATATTTGTGGTGAAACTGGGATAAAGGGATGGTGGTATATTCACACAGGTTAAATGTTTTCTTCCAAGTGGAAGTTGATACAATGTGTTTGTTCAGAAAGCTATATGTACATGATATTGCATACAGACACAGAAGTTCCCCATGGTGAGAACTGCACCTCCTATCTATCTTATTGCACAATCTAGACAGCACAGTATTAGTTTCAAACTTCATAGAAGTCTGACTTCTAAGGGGAAAGAGTGCACTTTTGACAAGATGAACTCTTCAGGGTGTTCCAAAGAGGATGCTTCTGTTAAAAGTTGGACAAAGTGCAGACAGAGATGTGCCCAAAGTTAATGTGTTCTCCTCAGTGGAAGTGGAAACAGTACATTTGACATTGCAGTGTTACTTACCTGTCATTAGACACCCTCATATGCACACACACACACACACACACACACACACACACACACACACACACACACACACACACACACACACACACACACACACACACACACACACACACACACACACACACACACACACATTCCCCATGGTGAAAACTGACCCTCCTATCTATCTAGTTACACAATCTGCATAGCACAATATTAGTTACAAGCACCACAGGATAAGTCTGAATTTCATGAAGTGAAAAAGCATGTGTAATTAGTAAAAAAAAAATACTCTTTGGAACAGCTGATACTGTGCATCACATGTTTTGGGACAAATGCAGGTGTGTGAACAGGCTAATGTAACAGCATTGTATCTGTCACATATAATGACATAATTCACTGATAATAGGTATGTACTGTTCTTCATGTACATTGCACCATGTTAGGGACATGTACCTGTTTCACATGGGATACCATTGACAATCACATCTGTAAACCAGTGGTTATCAATCAAGCATTCCTGCCACTTCACTGTAGCACGATTACAAGGAAATAGTAAACATGTATAATGTCACTGCTACTTGTTTCAAGCTTGCAAAATGTGCACTGACAATACGGATTCTTCCTAAATAGTAAAAAGTGTATGCAGAATAACAGTGAAGGATCATGTGTGAATAGGTTACCCAAAATTGTAACACAATTAGCAGGGATAACCATTGGAATGCAAACATACATTAACAAACTGACTTAAATGAGTCACTATCACTCTGAAATACAGATAACTTTCTGTCAAAATTCAATACAATCTTAATAAACATTGTCCAACATAAACAAAGAATGGTTTGTTGTAATTTTTTTTTCTCTCTATGCCTGGAAATCAGCACTGCCAAGCTCATATGAGCTGCTGATGGCAAAGTATTAGTGCATGCATAATCATATCTTGAGGTGTTGAACTTAGAACAGAAATTAGCAGTTGTCTATGGTCTTCTGTGCAAACTTTCACATGTATAAGCAGTACACAAATATAGTCATGCCTGAATCTGATGGAATACAGAACAGATGTGTGTTACAGACATGTTTCAGGTGTCATGATTTACACACTTGTCATGACAGTTGCAGTTACTCAGTGCTTATATGTATGCTACAGGTGGATTAGAACCCTTGAATGTATGCAAACAATATTTCTACAGAGCTGAACATTAACTCAACACACAACAAAGGAAATCCTATTTCATGCATTTTAAATCACACAGATAAAGGATAGTGACAACTTACTGAAGCAGAAGGAGTTAGAGAGAAAGAGGGAGATGATGGAATATAAAATGTCATTAAATAAGAATTTGATCTACATCAGTAATTAAACCCATGGCACTATGCAACAACATTAGTCTACAGACAATCAAATTATCTCAACAAGCCACATAGGAACATCTAGTTAATTACATCCCTCCACCTAAGACCTGTTACTGTATCTGTTTCACAGCAGTGTATTTAGTTTGCCTTTACTATGTGTTTCCATATCGCAGTGGATTTAAGCACATTTGCACTAAAGTAACTGGTCTACCATGGCTGAAATTAAAACCTTCAGCTTTTGCCATAGGAAGCTGAATGACATTCACCACCATTTAGCACTGATGGGTCATGCCAACCTCCAAGCAAATACTGACGGCAAAAAGTGAAGGCTTTTCAATGTGCCATTTTTGGACATGTCTGTTATGTGTGATTCTATTTTATGACCAAATTAAATGTGTGAAAAAGAGGTCAGAGGGACAGTGCTGAAAATGGGGTTGGCAAGCAAAGACTAGGACACAAGGGAAAGAATCCAAGAATTTGCAAGAGGGTGGTGCGAAAACCCTGTAGCTATCCACTTCTTCAGAACATAAATGTAGTATTGTACACACAATTTTAGGACTTTGGAGAGTCACCAGACCAGGGATGGGTGTCAACAACAGAATAAGGTTGTATAGCCAGTTGGACTAATTCAAGTTGTCAAGATGACACACAGGCAAAGTGCAGAGTCATGTATGGGGCATTTTTATTTCTGTGTGGGAAAGGTATTTTTATGTTTTTATTTTTATTTGTTTCTGAGAGAGGAATGTTGGGGAAGGTGCTTAGGAATGACAGGGTGAGGTAGGTAGGGTAAGTTAGATAGCAGCCACAGACATTCAGGACATACAGGACAGACAGTGATGGGGATGGACACAAAAGGTTGAGGGACACCATTATTGGGGATAGGTAGAGAACCTCAGAGGTGCATCCACATCTAGATTGAGAACAGTGACAGTCTAGTCCTCACTCTCAGTCTCTGTGTGCCAGCTGCCTGGGTCAGTGATAGATGTTGCATTGTTTCTGCATTCCAATGCAGGATGTTTACAACCCTGCCAATTCTGGCATATATGTCCCTCTCTGTAATGCCCCCCACCAGCTATGTCAGCCCTTGTCAGGTGATAAAATCTCCACCTCCATTACTACTGCTCCTGAAGGATACCACTACACCAACAACTGGAGCAGACCTACCTGACACTGGTAGAGCAGGTAGAGCAGGAGTTGTAGATACAATGCTGACAGATTGTGACCCAGATGTGTTGGGTGTCTGTGCTGCCTGTTGTGATGCTGCCACAGCCACCTGCAGAGGTATGGTAGGCCAAATCACAGTCATCGGTCTAGCTCCTTGTACCGATGGTCAGTTTGTTTTCAGAAGAAATATATTAAAAATAAAATAAAATGAGAGATAAATGGCAGATGGAGACAAAAAAGAAAACCAGATCAATGGCATGTCACATTACTTAAATATTGCAATACATAAAACAATATAAGAAATATGTAAGTACACCTTCGCCACATCCAGATGTTATGGAAAGGCATGAATGTGCCATAAAGTCAATCAATCAAGCACAATAGTATGATATGACTAATAAAATCATGTATTTCACCAAGTCAATGAACACACCACAAACTAAGAAAAACAAAAAAAAAATGGAAGGTGAAGAACCAAGCTGGAATTAAAAAAAAAATTATTATACAAAAGATAAGTGTTTTCATCCTTTACAGTAAGACTTCATCAGAACATTACATCACAGATTATTTATGCCCTCACCCCTCAGTCAAAATTCTCATTCATTAAGCAATCGATCACCATGGTGACAGATAGACTAAGGAGCTTCACAAACTTGATTAAGTATATCCAACCCATAAATGCTACTTTATATATATATATATATATATATATATATATATATATATATATATATATATATATATATATAGTTCCACTTCAAACCATCGAAATTTCAAAACATCGAAGTTCTGATTATCATAAAGGGAAATCTCCCATTTAGTGCTATATGCTGAAGCGCTAAACAGGAGATTTTCCGTACCCTATCTGTAGTGTCATCACACAGATGGCACATATATCCACACAGTATGCAGGGCACCTTGGTGCCCTGCAAAAACACAAACATTCTCCCACCTACACTTAACTTTTTCTTCCCTTTCAAACCTTTGATGTTTTAAAACTCGATGTACTGGTCTCGATGATCTAAACTTCGATGTTTTAAACGTTCGATGGTTTGAAGGGGAACCATACATATATATATCACAGCACTTTATTAAAACATAGATAATGCTAGAATAAAATGAGTTGTTGAACATAAAACCACACAAAAACATCCCAGAAAAAGATTATCATAGAAAAAAATGTCTCTCAACTTTAAAACACTAGAAAATGAAGTGGTTCCATTCAAGCCAGGGTATACAGTGGCACTGGTTTTCAATTGCCATCCGAGTTCCTGAAATTCTAGAAACTCATCCACTGGCCCATCTCTCTGTCCTAAATCAACCTGGTCAATGATTATAAATTTAAATCCATGACATGAGTTTTTTCTCCAAATGTTTGTACACAGCATTTCCTATTTCTTTCTTATTATTATCAAAAAGGTGCAGGTAAACCATTTTTTAAGACTAGGTTTAGTCTTAACTATGTAGAAAGCACTGCAAACCTCACATAAGGCCAGGTAAACGACTCCCTTACTCCCACCCAAAGCATTGTAACACCACCAATGCCCCCTCCGTAATATAAGAGCATTGGGTACAATGACCACATTTAGTCATACTTCCATTACCAGACCATCCTACTGGCCTTTCCAATAACATCTTAACAAATAGATCCTTTTTACAGACAATGGCAGGTCCCCCTCCCTCACCCCCAGCAATTTCTATGTTTTCCTGATCTAGCCCAAATACTCTCCAGTTTCTTTGGAGAATAACTTTAACTCCAAATAAATCATTATTATAAGTCAAAATAAGGGCCCTACTGCACAATTCAGAATCAGTAGTTACTCATGTAAGTCTGGCAGCACCCATACTCCTAGAACCTAATAAAGGTAAAAAATGACCATTCATTCTCTTCTGATTAACCTTGATTAAAATATACAATAAAAAAGCCTCTGGGTAGCCTCTTAAGCTAAGCATGTTCAGTAGTTTATTACATTCCAACTGGAAATCACAATCATCCATTATCATCCTGGCCAATCTTACATACTGGCCTTTCAACAGAGCCTTCTTCTGGTAAGCAGAGTACATACTATCAAAATGCAAAAAAAAAATTAGAGTATGTGGGCTTATGATAAATGGCTGATTCAAAACTTTTTTTACCTTATTTTTCCTAATAGTGATGTCCAGGAAATTAACCATATCCACCTGAATAACCATCATAAACCTCAAAAAAATCAGTAGTAGAGTGTAGGTAGTCATAAAATTCCTGAAGTCTATCTATCCCATCAACGCAAAAGAAAATCATGTCATCCAAAAAACATCCGTAATATACCCAACTATCCTTGAACTCAGAATTCAGTACAGACTGGGCCTCCCAATAAGAGAGCACCACATTAACAAACATGAGTCAAACATGGCCCTCATAGCTACACCCATATTCTGTCTAAACAACTGTTTTTCAAATACAAAAAAATGATTTTCCAGGACCATGCTCATAAATACCTTCATGTTACTAATCAACATCTTATCAAGACTGGTAAAAAAACACAAATATTCGTAAAACTATTCAACCCCTAGCACATGAGGAATGACCGGATATAAATCTTGAATGTCTATTGTTACAAAAATCAAACTATCACTATACATGTCATTCAAAATTTTCATCAAAAAATATCCCATGAGTCTTTCAGAAGGCAACCATTATTCTCAAAGATGTTTTTCATATGAAAATCATTATATTTAGCCAGGCAAAAGGTTTTAGATGCTTTAGTGTCCACAGTAAGGTGCACTGATGGATCTAATAGATTTTTGTGGATTTTAGGGATCCCAAACATGAGTGTCCTGGGGTTATGGACCATAAAAAACATATTTATCAAAAGAAATCAAACTCTCAAGTAACATTTCTTCCAGTGTCAGGTCAATGTTTCTATAAGCTATATACACTTTGCTGACCGAAACCTCTTCATATGTATCTGAGTGCAGTATACTAAACATTCTAGTAATATAATCATTGGTGTCCATAACCACCAGTCCCCCAACTTTGTCTGGTTCCATTAACCTAAGCTGTTTGCTCTGAGTAATTTTTTTAAATAAGGTCCTCTCTTCAAGGGTCAGGATATGGTGAATCCCCATCCTAGAGCCACTTTTAAAATAGTTTCTAAGATAAATTTCACACAATTTTTCAAACAATACAGCTCTAGGATGGGATGTGGGAGTTGAATACACTAGACCTTTTAAGAACGTATTTCACAACACACTTCTCGTTGTTAACATTCCTAAAATAAAATGCACAATTCAGTTTCCTTGAACACAGTTTAAGCTGTAATAAAACATCATCCATAATAGCATTCCTATCCGGGACAAAGGTTAAGCCCCTTTCAAACAAATTACCTCACATCATATTAACTTCAAAGCCACTGTAACTGTATAAGTTAAAGTCACCATGGCAACTGTGAACAACAGAATACGCAGTACAGTTTTGTTAGTCAAGGAGTTGTTCTCTCTCTCTCTCTCTCTCGCTCTCTTTCCCTCCCTCTCCCACCTCCTTCACCCCTCCCTCTCTGTAGAAGAGGTTGTATGGATAGGAAGTGGGTTCAGACTGCTGATGTTGGTACCTCTCCCTTTGACCACTCAGCCAGCAAGACCACCTGAAAGGGGGCACCTCTAAAGGGACATCTCCCCCTACCTCATTATCCAAACCATAGTCCTCATTGTTATTGCAACCCACAGATTTGTACTTGATACCTCCACGGTCCACAGATTCTTGAGCAAAATCAAGCACAATAGGGGGAGGGGAGTAGGCAGTGCCCTTTTCATAATCAGTCCTGTCTCTAACCAATTCTTTTGCCTTTTTATTGCCTAACTCCTCAATGTCATGCTCAATTTTAGATAACAAACCATTAATGAAACCAATCTTAGACTCAAATAGTAAGTCACTGTGAATACTGGCATCACACTTATTAATTTCAATTAATAGTACATTCATTTGTCTTTCATAATCGCTAATTAAAACTTCAAGAAGCTCACAGCCATGCTGGTTGAAAAGCTTAAGCAACTCACTGTGCAACACAGAACCCTTAGCGAGACCTATGCAATCCTTTAGGTATCATTTCCAACTTCAAACACTCATTCAAGTAACTGCATTCCAGCAGCACTTTTCTGTATTTAAACAGTAAATCAGAAATTTATTTTTTGGTCTAATGACTCAAAGTCAGATCTATTAACAACTACCCCATTGCCATTGAAAGTCCACACTTAGCATATCACGGAAGTTGATTAAACCGCTGTTAACATTGCCTATATGACTCACAGTGCCACTACAACCAGGAAGAGATGTATTCTCATCATAGACAACTGGCCCATTTCCCTGTGATTCACGGGCCCTCTCTGCACTTTTATCACTTGTTTTCATTCTTGAAGATTCCTGTGCTATTTTTGTTTTTCCCTGCACTTGTTTAGAGTTTTAAGCTGGATTTTTTCACTTTTCTAAGGACTGCTGTTATGCAATTGTATCTGCTGTTTCCAGTGCTTTCAGGCATACCTTTTGTGGTTCTCTAACACTTAGGCTCCAAACCAGTCATTTTATATCACAAGGGTTAAAGTCTGAACTCTTATTGGAAGAGACGGCCTATTTCACCTATCTGAGTTGGAAATTGCTGGTAGAAAGCTTATTGTATGTTTGCCTGACTAGACCTGTGGGCATATCTAGTTTAAAACTTGTTTTTTTTCCCGTTTCTATATAAGCTTCAAGTTTACACAATGCTGAGCTTTACACAATGGTGTTTAGTGGTGTCATGTGTATGTCCAATCACTAGAAGCTGTATTCTTCCCTATAAGAACTACTTCTGAGATTTTCCACAGTCCTAAATTTCTCAAGAAGTAAGCAGAGCAGCATTGCCACATTCAGTTAGCTTTAGATTTCATTATTACACCACTCTAATCTATAAGTACCCTCCCTACTATATTTTCATGGTCCATCGCTGCTGGTTTACACACTTTGCGGCAATGTTGCATAGGTTACTTGTAGATTACACTACCTAAGCATTCATCTCTTGTCCCATTGCAAACAACCCCATTCTGTTACCTTGTAAAGCACATATTAAGGACCCGCAATCATGGAAAAACACTTTCATGCTATCTGTGCTTCCAGCTTGGTGGATATGGGCATCCTGAAGTAATGTAGCAATTGCCTCATGTTTATTGACAACCATTTAATTCTGAAACAGATGAATACAATATGTGAGAGATGTATATACAGTGTTACTGGATGCAAGACTCTCACATGCAGACACAAAAAACACCATACAGGTTGTCACTGGCATGCAGGCAACACTCACCACACTTACAGAGGACCAGACACACAGACCCACATATGCGGAGGTGGTCACATGTAACTTATCCAAACCTCAAAGGCCTCCCAGATGCAGTCGTTCAAAGGTCCACGAGCACACAAACAAATCAGGTTTCACCGCAACACATAAAACTACATCTCATAGTGTCTCAACTACCAAGCCAATAAGGCATAACACCACACAACCCAATATTTTGGTCATGAGAGACTCCATTGTGAGACAAACGGATGTTTCTATGACCAGGCTGTATAAGGAGAAGGTTACAACTAGTTGCCTGTCTGGGCCAGAATTTGCCAGACCAGACAAGTACTCAGGTCACAAAATGAAATGTACCAGTCATAGGCAATATGGATATTAATGACCTGATATGTACCTTTCTGAATTATATGACGAGAGATATGAAGGAGCTCTCAGAATATGTGCTATAGGTGAGTAGGAGCCTAGCACTGAGCAGCATTCTACCTTCTCCAAGGATGATGCCACAATACCAACAGAAAATGATTGACCTTAATAATTGGCTTAGCTACTGGTGTCACTCCAAGGGAGTCTAATATTTGTCAGACTGAGAGAACACGATTGGCAGGCCATGCTGTTTTGCCAGGGATGGTCTTCACCTGTCACCACTAGGCTTTTGGATATTGGCAAAAACATTATCTGCCCTCTATAGTACTTTTTTTAGGCATTGTCAAACAGATAAACCTTCCCACACAGAAAAATATACTCATGATAAGTTGACTGTATTACTGCCCAATGCTAGGAGTCTCAACAAAACAATTCACTCCCTGGAAGCGATCCTTACCCTGGAGAATGGTGACATTTGTGCAGTTACTTAGACATGGTTCAAAGCCACAGAAAGCACCTTGGCAGTGCAAGGCAATAATGCCATTCACACATTCAGACCCCCCCCCCCAACTGCACAAGGAAGGACAAAAGGTAGAGGTGTATACATCTACATAAAAGATAAGCACACCTCAAGACTGGTCAAACAATACGACATATCTGAGCCTTTTCCATGTCCAACTAATCTTAGGAAAAATCCTTTACCATATCCTTGCTAGTTACAGGTCTCTATCATGAACCAGGAAAACCATTCCTCATTCCTGAATTTACTAGAAACACTTTCTATACAGCCCAATACCACACTCATGGGTGATTTCAACTACCCCCAACCCCCCCCCCCCACACACACACACACACTAACTGGGAAGCATGCAGGACCACTAACATGAAGACTCAAAGATTTCTAGACTTTGTTAATGCAAATGCCCTGGAGCAACTAGTTTGTGCTCTCACTAGAGATACAAATATCCCAGATTTAGTACTCACAAATATGGAGGAGCATTGCACCCCACCAAGTGTAATGTCCTCACCGGTTAGATCAGATCAGAAAATGGTCTCCCTTGAAATAAATCTAAAACTAGAATTCCTATCTACCGCCAAAACCTTTAATAACTTTTGTAAGGCGAACTACCTCCTATTAAGCAATGACATAGCTAATTTCTAAACTCTCCAAACCCAGAAATGTCTATGTGGAGGCATACACAAAAGCAATATACGATCATATAAACAACTACATAGAAACAGCAGTACCAGACCGAAATAAGCTTAGGACAAACAGTAAAAACAAGCCGCCCTGGTGGACCCCTGGTATAAATAGATTTTACTACAAAAGAAAGAAAATCCTGTCTTGAAGTAAGGGAGAGTGTGCACAACAGAGAAATAACTCCATCATTAGTCTAAACAAGTAAATCAGGGGACTAGCCAAGCCTTCAAAATGTAATGTACACAGCCTTTGGCTGACCAAGTTTACTAATGACTGAAAGTTAGAGGCAATCACTGAATCCCCCATTGATGGAGATATCTTTTAGAAGGGTCTGACTCAGAAAAAATGATGAGTGCCAAAGCCGTGGCCTAAAACTATATGTCAAAAACACATAATTATATATTTTGGGAAGTCAAATTCCCCTGCAAATTATCATATTAAGAGAACACCTCTAAGGGTGGAACCATTGGAGAGATCTAGGTACACAGATAGATATTAACCTGAACTTTGACCACCATGAATCCACAGTGATGAGGAAGTTCTTGTATGTGGCACAGATTATAAGTAAGGGCATGGCATCTTGATGCAAGGATGTTATAGTCCAACTGTACTCATCCTCATCAGACCAATAATCGAGTACAATGTATCTTTCAGCAGGTACCTAACCTGACACTTGCAACAACTGGATCTGTCTTAGAGGTTCCTTAAATAAAATACAGGATGTAAACAATATATTTTATGCAGACTGACTAAAAGCATTATCTCTTTACTCTGTCTCTTGCCAGCTATTAAGGTGTGATCTATAACTAACCTTCAAGACACTCTCAAATACAGCCCTGATAGAGTTGTTACGCATTACCAAGACAAACTGCATGTGGATCACTGAATCCAAGGATCTAAATCTGGTCTGTGCATTGATCAAAATATGCTAGAGAGACAACATTTGTCTTAGAGATTGCTAATTTTTTGGAACAGGCTTCCTATTCATGTAAGGTAGAGCCTTTCCTTACCTTCTTCAAAGTCCATTTACATCAATGGACGTGGAATCATATATTCACTCCTGGGGCGGAGAACATGCCCTTTACAGACAGGGCCAGTCTGTAAAATACTCAGAGGCACAAGAACAACCCTGAGCCATCTTCTAGCCCTTAGGGATTGATAATAGAATAAGATCCAGGTAATACTGGTTGGGCTTGTAAAGTCTCTTGAGCCATTAACTTAGCAATCTCCTGTGAACCTATGAGCCTATATGGTACTTAAAGGATCTGCTTCAGGAGGCAGCATTTATCTAATTTCACTCAAATCTGCAAAAAAACATTGGCCAGATTTTAGTCTGTCATGCATTTCATTATTAGCATAAACTTCAGGATGCATTAACATATTTATACAATAACATCCCCACGGTTATATTTCTCTGGTTATTTGTAAAAGGCAGAAAATTGTGCAGAGGTGACGGCCCAGCAAAATTCACTTCTGATGTCAACGTCTGAATTTTTATGACATGTATCCATTTTACCAGCATTGTCACCTCACAGCAAGGGGTTCTTCCATTCGATTCTCGGCTGGAGTGCCTTCTGTGTGGAGTCTGCATGTCCTCCCCGCTGTCAAGTGACACTAAAGACATGCAGGTACAGGTAGGCGAACGTGGATGGGTGTGCCTTCTTTGAAGGTTGGACGTCAGGCTGGCAACTCGGCACCTTAAAAATCCACTGCTAATCACGAGCAGAGTTCCGCTGTGGTGACCCCTAACCGGGACAAGCCGAAAGACTTTTGGAAAAAATCCATTTTACCATTGCCATACACAACAATTATTAGTGTCTGATCAATCCAATAAAAGAACTTCCACCCAGATGATGACTCTGTTTATACGTAAATATTCAGAATTTCTGAAAGATTCATAATCGTGCACTTGCACCCCACCCCATAATTTCTTACTAATCCTTGCTAACCCTAACCTAAACCTGCCCCTGACTCTGACTCTAACCCAGTACCTTACAACAGATGACACTCAGACAAACACCACATGCATTACCACACATGCAAAGCACTATATACATGCCCTTTCTTAGTCCTTATGCTAACCCTAATCAGGAAAAACTCACAGACCCTCCCAACTCATGACAAATACTATGAACAACATTCTACGTTAAATTCATACACTTCATTATTGTATTTATTTTTGTAACATTTGTTTACCGGGAAAGTCCGACTGAGACAGAGGCCATTTACATCGGAGGCCTGGGGAGAAAATTTCCAGAGGAAATTAACAAAATTACATAGTTAACTACAAAATTTCATGCATTACATAGTTAATTACAGAGTTCTTACATATAAGGCAACAGATGCATTGAATTACATTGAGTGAAGTATGATAAATTTATATTTATAGGTTCATAGGTTGGTACTAGGCTATCAGCTCTAGGGCCTATACAAGCCTAGCCATAACAATTATATGGCTATTTCTTCCCACACTATATACTTCTCTGGACCCCTGTCTAGCAGGGTGACTGATGTGATCCCTGGGGTGAATTTCCTTCCTCCTATCCAATTGTCAAGGTTACTTTTGAAGAGGGCCAAAGATCCACTCTGCCTGACATGTATGGGCAGTCTATTAAAGAGTCTGGGGAGTCTCTGGGTCAGGAACCTATCCCTCTAGCATGTTTTGTTTATTGTGATGACAAGGTTTAGATCCCTGAAGTGTGTGGCTCTGAGGGATTGGGATTTCTTTAAGTGTAGCATGTCCAACAGCTCTGGGTTTGACATGGCTTTGTATGTTAAGCAGAGATCTCCACTGAGTAGATGATATGCAACAGAGAATAGCTGGAGTTTTTTTAAGGTGGTCAGTGTAGTGCATCTGCTTTAGGCCTGTGATTCTTTTAGTGAGGCATTTCTGCAGCCTTTCCAGTTGTTGTAGATGTCTTGAGAGGTACATACCAAATGGGGCATTGTATTTTATAATGGGTCTAATGAGGGATGACTACAGTGGGACAATGACCTCCTTTTTTCTGGATGAAAAGCCCTTAGTGATGAGGTGTGCCACATAGAAGGATTTCTTGACTGCTGTGGTGATGTGGTTATCGAAGGTGAGACCACTGTCCACCTGTGTCCCTAAGTCTCTTATTTCAATTTGGTGTTTAGTGTACTGCCACCTATGTGGTAATTCACGGGTACATGTTTTGTTCCCAAAGGGGATAACTATACATTTCTTGGCATTGAGCTTGAGCCCATGGCTCTGGCACCAAGCATCTGTTTCTATAAGGCCATTTTGTACAGTATCCACATTATTTGGGGATTCAATAATGGCTCCCAATTTGCAGTCATCTGCGAACTTTGTTAGCCAGAGTCCCTTAGTGTTGGCCTGTATTTCAGAGAAGTAGATGCCAAACAAGAGCGGTCCCAGGACTGAACCCTGAGGTACTCCACTTGTCACTTGTCTGGAGCTGGATTTGGAGTTGACTACTTTTATAGTGTGGGTTCTGTCATTAAGTCAGTTGGCAACCCATCGAGTGACATAGGGATTAATGCCCAGCTTAGTAAGTCTGTCTATGATTCCAGAGTGAGGGATGGTGTCAAAGGCCTTGGTGAGGTCCAGGTATATATATATATATATATATATATATATATATATATATATGGGTCTACCTGAGATGGTCAACAAGCCATTTGATCGACTTTTATTTGGTCGACAATTCATTTGGTCGACAGGCAGATTTGCCCCCCTCCCCAATGTTGTGCAACCCTGGAGTTGATATATATATAGTTAGGGGGGGGTGTGGGGGGCACAGCCCCCCACATAAAACTGCTCGTCGACCAAATGAACTGTCGACCAAATGAAAGTCGATCATTTGGCCTGTCGACCATGTGATAGGGATCCATATATATATATATATATATATATATATATATATATATATATATATGGGATCTGTACTGATCCTCGAATGAAAATATCACCGAATCACTAACGGCCGGGCATACTTATGTGAAAGTGCTTTTCACCATAGAAGCACTTTCGAGTAAGTATGCCTGTTGCGGAGGTCGTATTACGGTGCGGATAAGGGAAAATTCCCTTTTCCCCACTGTAGTGTGATCTTAGAGTGAGAATATTAAAACAGGGGGGGGTGTGGGGGCACAGCCCCTCACATGGTGGGGGGCAGGGGGGCTTGCCCCACTGCAAAAATGTTAATTTAATGTTTTTTATTTTTTTGTTTAGCACACTTTAGTGAAAGTGCTTTTTCGGTGAAAGCGCTTTCGCTGAAGTATGTTCGGTGATAGTGGATTCGGACTGTTGAACATTCGTTCAACAGCCCTAGATCCATATATATATGGTTTACTATCAAAATGTTGAAGGTTGGTTCGGCAAACATGGAAAGACGAACAGCAGTTAGCAGAGTGAGAATATATATCAGCGAATGCTCGCTATTATAAGTTTACATGTTCTGGCAATCACATTTACAGTTCTGCTAAATGAGTTTCGCACATATGTCTTGCGATCAACTATATATATATATATATATATATATATATATATATATATATATATATATATATATATATATATATATATATATAGCTATATATATATATATATATATATATATATATATATATATATATATATATATATATATATATATATATATATATATATATATATATATATATATATACCCATAGATTTATATATTCCTCCACAGGACTAGCTTAGTCCTGCACAGAGGCAGAAATTTAGGAGCAGGACGGCAGTGCTCCGTGCATAGTAATGAAGCATGCTGCCTGAGCTCCTAATCTTACACGGAGCATGTAAGAGTGCAGGGGGCGTGTCTAAGAGCAGAGCTCTCAGAATATACATGCCCCCACAATGAAGAACAGCAGAAAGAGGTAAGAAATGAGCGAGACCGCTCATAGGTGTCCGCATATCCCCACCAACATTCCTCCTCATGTACAACAGCAAGTGATCACCAATAAAATGAACAAACCCTTAATTTTTTTATTTTAAAATCTGATTAAAGCTAACCGTAGGTGCGCGGGTGTGCCCATCGCTTAGCTATGGTTAGTGCAGCTTAAATGGCTGAAGAGGATAACAAGGAAGATATATGCAAATGAAGCAGCATAGCAATAGTGTAGTGGGCAGAGGATTCGCCTTACAAACAGGCATTCCCGGTTCGAGTCCCACTGCAACACATTCCATTTCCCATGGCAAAGCACGTTATGACTAATATTTATGTTGCATAACCCACAAAATAGCATATATTTATGAAATGGAGTACTGCAGTAAATGCACATGTGAGGTGTCTTTGTCATAATGAATAAAGCACCAGTAAGCAGGTTTAAGCACCAATAAGCAGTAATAAGCATATTTAAGCACTAGTTACCGAGCTTAAGCCAGTTTGCATGGGGGTTAGCAATGCACACAGGTTAAGCAATATTGAAGCTAACTCTCTGCAAGCATATTTAACTGGAAGTTAGCATTGCTTACCCTCGCGCAAACCCATGCAAACCCACTTACATCTACTCAAAAGTGCATTAATCACTCTGTATCCAACAGCCCTTGTTCTGCACAGCAACAAAATCAACAGCCATGCAGGTCTCGAACCCAGGACCCTATACACCATAACCACCAAGCCAACACAAAATATACAGAAAAATGAGGTATCAGCAAACAAGTCTTCACCATAGTAAAACCAACTTGAACCTGTGAAAGGAATCAGTATACAGACATATGTGCCTTAACCAACTACATAACATAAATACGTGAACCGGAGTACAGCAGTAAGGCCAGAAGTCAGGTGTAATTGTAATAGAGTGTTGAAGTCCCCAATAAAACACAAGGACCCCATGCAGTGTATGTACACATGAATCATGGATACCAGGTATACATATAAGGTGTAATGAATAACTCAATGCCAAAAAGGAATTATAATGCAAAGTCTAATGTAAGGAATGTTAAGCATTGCATAGGCCAGCTTAGGAGGTGTAAGCAATGTGTAGGCCAGCTAACTTAATGTGCCCAGTGTTATACCCCCTTAAACAATGCCAACCCTAGGTAAGCAGGTTTGCCCATAGCCTAGCCTTTTCAAAACTGGCAAATCAGGGAAAAGTGTGGGAAATCGGCCCTACCTAAACCCTAGATGTGGGATTACATCTCATAACTGGTTGTAGCTTCCCCTTGCAGGCACAATGACAGTAAGGGGAGAAGGTGTGCGACCTGAAGCGGTGTAAGGAGACCTCTTGGAGAAGTGGATCCAGGAGGCTAGAGCGGCAGGGGATGTTCCAGTTGTGTATAGGTATCACCCCACTATGAGTGTAATAATTGCCAGCTCAGGTATATCATGGATAGGTATGGCTAAATATTCCTCTTATGTCCACCACAGCTGCAATGGAGTGGGCCGTGAACCAGGAGGCCCACGTCAGTCACCTGGTGAGGTTGTGATGCGAGGCAGGTCAGTAATACTCATGCATTTACTGTCATAGGAAATAATACTAAAAGTATTAGTAAATTAATTGCCTGTATAAAACCTGTATTGTTCAAGGCTAGTACTGCATACACAAGAGAATATGGCAGAAAGAGTCTCATATCATTTCTATGTCAATAAAAGTGTAATAGCCTGACAATAAAAGTTTAACTGCTGGACTGCATGTGTATACTCTGGTATCATATGGTAATGTAGATTCGCAGTTATGTAATAGTACTATTATATTAAGCACTGTTACCCACACTGTGCACCATAAATTGAATGTGCAGGAATGCCTGTATATAACAGGTGTAATCCCCAGAGGCCATTTAGTACAACTGAGAGACACATAGACAGTAAACAGGGAAAATGCAGACAACAAAACCCGAATAGCACATGCAACTGAGATGTGAACTGATGTTTTTTTAGCACACACAGCCATGGTTCGGATACTGCCAGTGGTAGTACTCTGCATATGGAATCATACCCCACAACTGTACAGATATCTCCAGAATGTTCAGTAAAGTGACCCATATCTGTTGCCTATTAACCTGTCCCCCTGGGGAATCAGTGGGATGATTCCAGACGTATAGGCAGCAAACAGGAAATACAACTGATTAACATACATCTATGAGAACAAAGTTGGCACACTAGCAACTCCCCAATACCTTATGAGATTAAGAAGCCACATATGCCCCAACTAGTCAAGCTTTTGTCAGAGTGTGTACAGTAACAGAGTGAGATGTATGTGCATAATACTAATGTGGAATCTGGAAGTTTGTGTGGCAACAGTCAGGTAGTGCTAACAAACATTGCTCCCACAGGTACGCCTGATACGAACACTGTGCTGAGAAATAAAGACTAATAAGCTGTACTGGTACTGTTCTCTCTGGTATTGTAGGGAACTGTGATTGTTGCAGTTTCTCTGAATAATAATGTATCACTGAGCACTGTCACCAACACTGTGCTACATAATATAACTGTGTAGGAAAGCATGTATATATTTGTGTCAGGTCACTATAGGTTGAAGAGGGCAATATTCTAGATATGTCCCAGCACACCTGCTTGTGGTCAACACATGGCCAGCGTCTGTGCAGAAAGAGTTGGATAGCTATGTGCACAACATCAACCCTGAATCTGGGAGTATGTGTAGAAACAGTTAGTTAGTGTTAACAAACATTCCCTCCACAAGTATACCAGGTAAAACCAGTTCATGTATAATGATGATGACAGACATATCACTATCCAAACTAAGGCTATAGGGTAGTGTAGTAAGACAAGGTACAGATAACAGCACTGACTTGGAGAGTAATGTGGACTACAGGAATATACCAGTTGTTAATTGACATCCCCCCCACCATATCTCCAACAATAATCAACATACCCGCCCCAACTGGTATGTAATGACACCTATGTTCTGATAATTTCCAATTGTTTGATAAATATATTAATTGCTCCTATGCATGTGCTATAATGAAATATTCCAACATTGGTGGCATGGTGCCATCAATGTACTTGCATGCTGTTCTTAATACCACTGTGGTCCCATATATGCATGTGTTCTGTTTGCTATGCAACTGTTCTGTATCTGGTGTCTGGGTTAATGGGAATATCTATGTATGCTGTTATACCTAACCCTATAATGTGTTGACTATTACTAACCCACATATGATGATGAAATCTAAACACTCTAGCACGTTTGGGAAGGCCAGTCCCAGCGGAC